>NW_008654667.1:4674-15408 GCF_000695815.1 Acanthisitta chloris
TGTGTAGGCCCATTCTTGTCTTCTATCCCCAGAAAAAGAGGATGGCTACACCACAAATACAAACTGTGTAGTATCAAAGAACAAAAGTAGAAACTCACTTTTATACTTTGTACAAATGCCACACATTGTAAAAGTGAAAGACTTAACTTAAAAATACAGACAAAGTGTATTAAATATGTCTGACAGAAAATCAGGGTAATTCAAGTTAACAGGGCCCTCAGGTTTCTAGTCCAATACCCTCCTCAAAGCTGAGTCAACTCTGAGACTAGACCAGAAGGCTCAGGGCTTTGTCTAGCTGGGACTTGAAAAATTCCCGGGATGGAGAGAGACTACGCGACCTCCTCAAGCAACCTGTGCCACTGCCTCTCTGTCCTCAATAGAAGAAAATGTCTCCTTATACCAAGGCTAAATCTCATTTCAGCTTTTACTCATTGTCTTCCATCAAGCAGCACTGTCATAATGTGTTATTCAAATACTATATCAAGAAATTTTTATGGCTCTCCTGTTTCAGGTAATCTTATGGTCTCATTGGGAACTAGGTCTTTCTGTATTCAAATGCCCCATGACATTTTCTTATACAAATTCAATTTTTAGACTAAGTTAGGAAAAGGGAAAAAAAAAGCTAAAAAGTGAAAAAAGCTTATAGCATTCCTGAACTTATCCTTGAGAAAGCAAAGCACCTGAAGTGGAGAAATACAAATCATCTGGTCTTCAGAAACAAACCAAGTAAAAAGGCGAAGATCTTTTTGTGCCATAAAGTATCAAGACGTGGTCAGCATTTACAGCAATCTTATGAAATATTTTGATCTGAACACAGCACTACAGTATCATGAGAAAGGTGCAATACAGAGAATGAACAATGGAAGCCCAGCAGCTCAGTAACAGCTTCCTGCTAGATACCTTCATATTCATACCAAAATTACTTGGCAACACTTCCCAGAGCTACAGGTCTGTATCACAAAGTATCTCACTTGTTCTTTGAATTTGGAAGTCACGGATCTTCCGAGACAAGAACCTCAGATCCCAGGGACCAGGGGGAAGGGCTGGCACAAGGAATGGCAAAGAAAACTTTCATGCTACTACATCTGCAAGAAAAACACTTAAGCTCAGCCTCCTTCCTTCCTGAAGTAAAGCAGGACAAGAACAGAGATAAGCAGCATCTATAAATGTATTTTGAGCTACATTGCTAAGGACACAATGGGCTTGGAGCATTAGATGATTCCTCTCATCTGGAAAACCTAAGATTTGGGAACAGAATACCTACCCTGCTTATTATCATATAGAATTTCAATCTTTACATGAAAATTGCTACAAGAACATACAGTTATTTACTGCTATTTAATTCAGATATATTTACTCATTTTCTGGTGGAAATAATATTACCTGCAATAATTACTGTTGCGAAAGCACCAAATCCATATTCATCCTTTCCTTCTACAATCTGAGCTCCATATTCAGGATTTGAGAGGTAAACATAAAACAACTCCTGCCCTTCAGGCTCATCATCATCAAAAATTTTTATGGACACCTTGCTTTCTCTTTCTCCATCCAGCAAAGTCAGAGTGACTGTCTGCTCTTCAAAATCTTCTCCTTCCATTGCCCATGTGAAGTTTGTTTTTCCATAAACATTTCCAAAAGGATACCAATCTACTCCACTTTGTGCACTCAATCCCCCAAAGGTTTTCACAGTTACTTTAATATCACCAGTAAATCCTTTGGTCCTTCTGATTTCCAGCACTACTGTGTTGGAGGTATCATTGTTTGCATCTTCTTCAACATAAGTTAACTCTGGCCCCAAACTTAGTATTCCATGAAAAATATCATTATCTAGGATATTAACTGTTGCAACACTGAAAGCTGGATTCAAACGTGGACTCCAGGCAAGATTCATAGGCTGAACATCCAGAATTTCCACAGAAGTCAAATTAACAAAAAAAAATTCCTCTATTTCAGACACAGTGTCATCAATTATTGATATTTCTATCACAGCACTTGTCTGAAAATGTAAAAACATAAGTTCTCCATTGTAGATGGGTATAAAGTCCTCTAGTGGTTTGGCACTTCCTGGAATGGTCTGATATGTCACTTTAGTGAGATTACTCTGAAAACCAAACAGTCTTTGGACATGTAGCATGACTGTCTGGACATCTTCGTCAACTGAAACAGATCTTGAGTTAAGATCAAACTGAAAGATCCCCATTGGCTCAATTTCAGCTAGTGTGAATCCTGATCTGAAACAGAAAAGGTATCAAAGTTGAGAGGAGAAATATGAATAATGAAAAGTGAAACAATCAAGCAGAGTAATTTCCAGTGAGCAGTGATGGTTGTAAGAAAGTGAATAAAACAATATGTAACAGTCAAGGGAAGAAATAGCATCCATACTAAGCAAGATGTAAAGAGGTTCCCTGAAGAACGTTTTTGTAATGATTGATCAAACAGCCCTCTACAGGTTTAATGCATCTTCAGTTGGCACAGGATACTGAGTAAATGATAAATCAAATATCGTCTTCCAGAGAAAAAGGGAGTTTATATAAATTCAGCATTTCTTGTTTCATTTTATTTATTTTAAATAATGTTTGCTATCTAAGATCATCTGAATGTGGATTTTTAGAGACACTATGAAAACTGTAAAGTCTTTACTTCATTCTTCATCTTCCTGGGTAAAACTCTTGATTTTTGCTCTTCATTTTCCTAACTGTCTCCATCATTCTAGTCACATTCTAGGCACCTTGGACCCAAATGACATGAAACAGAGTGGAATTGAAGAAAAGCCTTAGTTTCGGTCAGGTCAATCTGCAATACTGACACTTGTTTCCACCTGGGACAAGACATACACATTTACCAAAGAAGGCACTACAACTTGCCAGCTACCTACACTTTAACAGGTATTTGTATGAGGTGTATGCCTCTACACAGGCTGTAATTCTTACAGCATATGTGAAACTCTAAAGTGTAAGTAATATTCTTACCTCAGGCGAGCCCCACCAGACACATTGCTGTGCACTGCAGTTAAAGTGATGGCAAATGACTCACATCTATTTAAGCTTGGAGTAGCCTGAAATGAAATCATTTTACTTTTCTCCCCAGAAGAAAATACAACAGTACCTGAAACGAGAAGAATGAGCGAGAGGGAGCACAAGTCAAAATCACTAAATAGGAATTATCTTTTTACCTGGTAATGTACTGAGATAGTTGCAATGCCACACCACTGAGGGTGAAGAAATCTTAGTTATAAAGATCTTTCCTATATACAGCTGTCCTTCAGGGGCATAGCATTGTATCTATGAAGCTTAGTTCTTTTTTTGCTCATAAAACAAATATATCCCTTACCAATAAAAACTGCATCACACGATTTAATTCTAATGGCTCTTGATTAACAGAGGAAACACATAGAGGTACAACTAACTAAAAAGGTGGTATCATCACTTATGCAACTGTTATATCTGTTGTACTTGTAGCCCTGCATAGCTTCTTGTGACAAGCACTCACCAAATGGAGGAGTAATATTGCCTGGCTGAGCAGAGTCAGTGGCTAGGTCTGGTGGGTATCCTGAAATCCAGCTGACTATTACAGAGCCATACACTCCTTTTCTGGTTATAACAGCATGGCCTATCCCTGCTACAATGTCTGTAAGTCGTAGTATCACAGATTCAAAGCCAACCTGTGGAAACACAGCAGATTTTGTCAGAAAATTGAATAAAAATGGGAAGTAACATATATGAAAGCATACTATATTTTTATAGCAAGTATAAAATATAAGTATAAAATAGGCATTTTACAATAATGATGCATTCATATAGGTATATGTATGTACATATATAGGTATGTATGCGTGCATATGTATACATATTTTCTTCACAGCCCTTTAATAATACTTCTAAATTTTCGATCCCTGAGAATCAGATCATAGGGAAAAGGAACAAGTATGATCAACATTTCAGTACCAAAAACAATGAATATATCATTCTGTGTCTGCTGTTTAGAAGAAAAATCAACCTGCCCTCAATGTTCACAAACAACAGCTGTAGCACTATATATATAGATATCTCTCAATACACAGTTAGGTCTAAAATAAGTTATTAATTTTGTATCCAGTGAAAAGTAAGTTGCTGCCACATGATGTTGTTCACAAAATTATTCTTGATAGTGTGATATAAGTTTTCTTTGAGTATCAAATAGCACTGAATGGACAGTCTGCAATGACAAATGGATATATGGCAGAGTATATAATAGTTTTTTGTACACAATGTTTACAGAAAGATTATTTGAATTACATCCTATTGCCAATTAAAAGTCAGAACAGTGCTTCAAGATAATTCAAATCATTAAATAAAAACTTCAATAAAATTTAAGAGATGAAAACTCAGCATGCTATTGCCTTTGCCTGACATGCAAAAAGGGAACTTTAGCACATACACCATATCAGAATAGAAAAATTATCTTGCCTCACTTTGCAGACAAATGGCAAATTTACCACTCATTGATTAGCCAAATTTACTGACATCTGCACTAAAACCCAGCATGACCTCCATCTCTTTTTGCACACAGTACTGCATCCATGTTGTTATCTGCTTTGGAGTTGCTATACTTAGAGAAAAGACATTGTCCAGAACTAGCAATTTTCCTAAAAAGTGTCACAACTTCCATTTCATGTAAACAAACATATAAATTAACCATAATACTTACACTGTTAATATTTTATAAAGAGAACTTTTCAAACTGTATTAAAACATTTTTATGAGATTGTGTACCAGAGCAAATAATAACATACAGTACAAGTAATAATTGGAAAAGTCTTGTCAGTTGTTATATTGGTTGATATGACAAAAACTTTACTGAGCCAATTGAATTCTTATTGCAGCTATCTTTTAGAATGAAGTGGCAACCTTCTGTGATAGACATGTTAGTCTGCAGACACACTACTGACCTGTGAATTGGCAGCTTCCTCAGGAATAAGCAGCACAGCAGACTTAGCTTTTCCTAATATTTTAGGCACATCCTTGGCACTTCCCCTAACCAGGCTCACATTAGTCAGTTCCAGCGTAAAATTCAAGCCCAGTAAAATAAATGCCTTTGAAAGAGAGAATCTAATTAAAAAGGTAGACATTTAATTCCAATAAAAAACATGTACCAGTTGAAATAATTAAGTAACAAAACAAGAGGCATATTTTGTTCTATTTGCATACAAAAGAGCAGCATTTTCAAGATAAGTGTTTTGTTGTTTATGCTTCTCAAAAGAAACACAGTTAAACCATCAATATTGTGAAACTGATCTGCCAGCAGTTTGCTGGAATGGGACTTTGTGAAGCAACGACTGCCATTTCAACAAGTTGTATCTAACACAGTGGGCCTTAGCTGGATTTTAATCCTTAGAATTAAAAATACTAAGATGGATGTAAGAGTATGTAAGTGTGGATGCAAGACTGTAATAATAATAACAAACAACTGGGAAACAAAGAGAACTGCAGGTACGTTTATCTGCTGTTTCATGAATCAGCACTAACAATCCAAAAGGGAAATGAGAATATATTTGCACACATGTAATAATAAGATATTGAACTGATAGTAACACAAAGCAAGGGTGGAAGGAAACATTAAATATTTGAACACATGCATAGCAGTGATTTTGCAATTATTATCAGAGAATGTGATATTTCAACCCAGTTCTACTCCATAAATAGGAAATCCATAGCACTAAAGCTTGTTTTCTGCTTCTTCATGGTAGACACTATTGAGAGTTAAGTATCTTATTTGTATTGTGACAAAGCAAATGGAAACAATCGACATCCTAGGAGCTAAAAGAGTAATACACACCTGGTTGCTTATTGGCACTCTTTTAACTCCAAAGCTGGCACCATCTTTTATTGCAAGGAACCCCACCTCATTCTCAGGTTCAATTACTGCTTCTTCACCATGGGATATGATGCAGTACTCAACCATCACTTCTCCAAATGCCCCAGCATGCCGAGTTACATTAATCTGAACATACCGATCTAGGTTTCTCTCTACAAATACTGACTGCTGATCAGAGTACAGGGCAAACACTCCATGAGGATCATCATTTGCAAACACTGTGATCTTTGAAATTCTTTTCTCTTGGTCTAACTCTGCTCCACCTTCCACTGAAATCAGCTGCACCATGTAGATTTCATCCAGTTCTGGAACATCATCAGGTAACAGGTAGATAATTATCTCAGCTGTACTCTGTTGATCAGCAATGACAACAGATCCCTCTGTCTTAAGGAAGTCACCTGTGATGTCAGATTCACTATGTATTTCCCAGTAAATCTGAAATGAGTACAGAAAATGCACAAAAACAAAAGAAAGCAAAATTACCCACAACGCTAGAAATTTGCATAGTTAGGATTCAGTATAGACAGGATATGGAACAGGCTGCTTTTAAGTGGGTAAAGTAAAAATCAGCTTAGATATGCATAAAATGAAGTACACCGACTACCTTACAAAAGGGTGTGTTATTCCACTAACAGTACTATGAATATGATTTCTTTTGTCAATTCTCAGAAGGTTTATGTAAAACTATACGGAATCTCTGAACATTTAAAAAACAATATTTCTACTTTTACACCAAAATATCCATGCTGTTTTTCCTGTTTCCGAGATTCCTCACATCAGAAATGGATGAAGAAGTCTCATTAAACATAGCAGATGTTTCTATTAATAAATTATATTCTATTAATAAATTATTTATTTTTAAAATTTAATGAGTTCTCATTAAAATGCAGACTTCTAAACATCTTTAGGTAAGAAGCAATGCACATCATGGTTCAAAAACGTCTGATTCTGGCTAAAAACAAGTAAACTGTGATGATCTCAAATAAAGCTCACTGTGAATGTATGATCTCTTCTGTCCTTCCAACAAAAGCAAAATAGGAGAGGGAGATAGAAGGCACTGCAGTACTATTTTTCTTTTATTTCCCCTGGCCAGGGGAGACTGAATCTGGCACTCCAAACCACAAGTACTAGGGCTAAGATCTTGTTAAATTCAGTCTAAAAGGCAACATTTCAAAAATGAATTTGAGAAACAAGCAATTGAAAATCACAAAATAAGATATTCTTCCATACATTGATACTGAGGATAATTTCAGATTCTAATTCTTATTAGGAAGAGTAAGAATACCGTTATGTCTCCCAAAGTGCCTTGAATTCGTTTGACAAACAGTGTGATACTTTGTGGCCCTTCGACTCCTGAGGGCTCTGTATAATTACGCTCAATTAATGATTCAGGAGCAAACTGTACAATTCCATTGGGATCACCAAATTTTTCTATCTGTAAGAAAATAAACACACATACAAAAAATTAGAAATGTAATGCAAATTCTTGCTCAAACCATGAAATGTAGAAATGAGGATCAATTCATGCTTTCTCCAAAGAGAGCCACAGAAAACTGTAAATAAGAGAGCTAGGTCAGGGGTTTTATAGTGATTTTTACTGATAGATTATTTGCCCTTTGTTTCAGAAGTGAAGCTGTAAGAATACACCAAAGTAGTAAAAGGGACAAAAATACCCAAATGACAAACTATGCAATCATTATGATTCATTTTAAAAATCTTTTCAGTATAAATACCAATATCTCTGAAGAAAGAAAAGCAGTAATTACTTACTATTAGTGTGATGCTGTGTGCCTTAGGATCTATTTCTGTTTCACCTTTCATAATTCTCAGCCTAATAATGAAGGTCTCCTGAACTTCAACTTCTTCATGTGGATAGATTTGTAGATTAATCGTTCTCAGACCTTCTTCTCCTTCTTCAAAATAGAATGATCCATTCACAGGGTCACCAATGTCACTATTCAGGGGAGGCAAAACCTCTTCTGAATTGGGTCCCAAGATATCCCAATTAATCTATGGAAGAGATTAATTTCAGATTTAGAGTGCTGATATATCATAACAGCATCTCAAAGAGAGAAATGACAGAGTACCACAAGTACTTACATCTGGTAATTAGATATCTTTAAATTTTTGCTCTCAATACAGAATACAAAATAGTAATAATTAACTCTATGGGGCAAAATATAGAACCCTTTAGAAAAATAAACATGACAATTTACAAATGGAAATTTTGAAGTGTTAGTTAGTCACAATGCCAGTTTATTAAATTCTAGATATTAGTAATAAAAAAAACCACAAAACTAGTACTTTTTTAGCATGTAACAGGAATCACTTGGGCCAGTTTCCATTTATCTCCTTTTCACGATTTGTTTTGCAAAACTCCCTATGTTTTAATCTTTCAAAATATGACTTATATTCTACAGCCTGATTAAAAGTTGTATTTCCAAAATTTCTCACAAATTAGATTGTTTTTGAGGAGATTATATTCAGCATTTTACAACTATTATTTTAGTATTTTAAATCGGTTTCCGCTTTACTACAATGGCTTCTAGAAAAAGTCAAATAAGATCAAGGCAATTTTTATAGGAAGAGGAGCAACTCATGGCTTTTAATGCAAATTTTCCAGTCATTTGCCAAGACTGTGAAAGGTCTGTCTTGTCTCATATTTTTATCTATAATCTAGAAAACTCACAGCAAGCAATTTACTGAAAAAAAATTTGACCACCTTTAGGAAGCAATTCACGTGAATTAAATTAAATTAATGGTTTTGATGAAATTGACTGTATTTTTATGGGATTAGGAGCTAGTTCAAAACAATTTACATAATTTATTACACACATAATAAAAGAAAGAAAGCAGGAGAAGAAAGAGGAGTTTCAATGGGTAACATTTTCTGTTATACTACAACTATGTACAATCCATGTTTCATAAAAAGCTGCAATCAGTCACTAAGGAAGCTATTGAAGAAAAATGCAGGAGCTTTTTGACCTAGTCACTGTAAAACACAGTTTTTGACAGTCAGGGCCCACCTGCGTCTCCCCCAATAACGCTCCAGTCCTTTCCAGCACCAGGGACACTACTGTGGGTGCATCAGGGTTCTGAAGAGTAATTCGGCTTTGGTTGAGAAATCGGACAATGCCCTGGGGGGAGTCACTTTTCGCAATGGTGATCTGGCTCACCAGGTGAAGCCCCAGGACTGCTCCACCAGTGGCTCCCGTCAGCTGGATTTCAAACTGCTCTTCAAATTCACTGCACAGAAGAAGAAAAAGAGATTCTGAGATATCCAAGAGAAAAAAGATATGAAAGCTGTACTTAGTAATTCAATCATGTATCCAACTGGATCTACTTAAAGGAATGCAGAAATCATATCTGTAGGCATAATGTAGAAGATTCCTCCTATTTACACAGAATGGTAATACCTGGAATAAAAAATATATTCAATTTTCTATTAGTGTTAAACAAAATATGGGAAAATATTTTGTTCTTCACAGAAGTACTTCTGACACGCAAAAGTTCTAATAATCTACTAAAACCCCGTATTTAACAGGAACTATGACACTTTAAAACCAGTTTCTTTATTTTCCCTTTAAACTTAAGTGATTTTTTAGCACTGCAGAAATTTGTTTTTTGATTCCAGTTCTACACATGGGTGTACTGCACATGCTAAAAAAGGGTTTATCAGCAGTAAATTGGTGAATAAATGTCTCAAAATTTAATTACCTTTCTTCATCATCTATAATAGAGATATAAATAAAAGACTGGTTCTGTCCATGATAAAAAATTACAGAATTATTATGGATGATATAGTCAACACCATCAGGAAGTGCTGAAATACTTCGAGAAAGAAAATCAGCTGTGACATTGCCGTAAGTTCCACGCTTTCTCACAACAGGAATCATAATTAATCCAACATCCTCTTCCACTGCAAGAATAATTAAAAGAAGGTTATTTTATTTCAAAAATTATGCCATAGCCTTATATTCTAAACCACAGTGAAAACTTAGGTTAAACTTACCCTGTAAAAGGATAAACTGTGGATCAAATTCTATGATGCCTTCGGCATTATCACTTTTTGCAATAGTGATCCATACTGTGGAGATATTTCCTATTATTGGGGGTTGATCCACCTGTAGACCATTTTCTCTTATGGTAAAATCAAATCCACTTGCAAGAACATAAAAAAAATATGTAAAATACATGAAAAGATATTTGTGAAAGTATTAAGGTGTGGGTATGGCTATCTGTGAACCACCACAAATACTTTTATTTTCTGACAGGTTTTACTGAAGACTTTCTGGTCACATTTCTTCATATTATTATGTACACAAAAATAGTAGTTTATTCAAACAAATGTTTACCTTTCATTTGTTCTTTCTCATTTTATCTTCTTATTTTAGTTTCTTGCAAATTAAGAACTTGGATTTTCATATGCACTTTTAGCTTTCATAAATCTTAATCATCAATATCTTTATAATAATGTTAAAAGAATTGTGTTCCCCATACATACAATGTCTATTACGATTACAATTACAGCTTACAAAATTTTACAATAAAACACATGAAATCCAGTAATGATTTTATACATGTAGAGCAGAATCCAAATATAGTTTATTCTTCTGCTTGTAATCAATCAACTGGGAATTTTATCTTTACCTTCCTTGGAGTTCCACTTCAGTCATCACAAGTGAAAAGTCTTCAGGACCTTCAGGAAAGTCATCATCATGAATTTCAATAAAAATCATTTTACTTTTCTCCTCTGGTTCAAACACCAACTCCCTTACTGTAAGAGTGAAATCCATTCCCTCCACTGCAGTCCCATTTATTATCTGAAAGCAAAGACGCACTTTGCCATAGGATCCCCTGGAACGCACAACAGTGATGTTA
>NW_008654667.1:15442-16519 GCF_000695815.1 Acanthisitta chloris
CTTTGTTTTCTGTTACAGTTGACTTTAAGAGGCTGTTCTAAAGTCACATTTTCTATGCTTCTGTCAGGTAACAACAATTTGATTTATTAAGTACAGATAGATGTAACATAGCAAATAAGCCTTCATTCTCAGAACACTCCAAAAGCCTCAGTCAGTCATTCTGGGGAATGATTTGTTTCTAAAGCTGAGCACAATTCCAGCAACAATATTGATATCTATCAGTAATTTTACATAAGAAGGAGTTTTAATCCAATACCCATTTTTCTTCTTCTGTTGTTTGCAATAGTTCCTGTGAAAATGCAAATTCTCCATATGGATAATCACTGGCAGCCATAGTAATATTTGCTGTACTGCCTGATTCATTTATGAGTCCTCCATCACTGATTCTGGTTAGGTGAAATTGGTAGTAACACTTCTCCTCAGGATGGTTGTCATCTACAACCTAGGGAGAACCAAAAAATGCTAAAAGCATTGAAACCATTTCCAGGGATAGAGGTATAATTAATTTCTCACCAAGATCCTAACGAAATAAAAAGAAGCACTAGAAATAGCTACTTATATTGCATCTCTCATATACCTGTATCAGAACAACTGCTGCAGACTGCTTATCCCGCATGGTCACGGTTCCCGATATCTCAATAAATTCTGTGTGATGAGGAGGTGTGATATTCCAATATACTACAATCTCACCAAAACTCTCCGGGCCACGTGTCAGGCTGCAGGAGAGACATACAGAGATTCTTTGTCAGGAAGAGAAGTGATAGGACAAGGAGTAACATTCAAATTGAAGGAGGGGAAATTTAGGATACACATTACAAAAAATATTTTAATGTGTGGCTGGTGAGACACTACAACAGGTTGATCAGGGAAGTGGGTCATAGAATCACAGAATCAACTGGGTTGGAAAAGACCATCAAGTCCAATGCTACTGTCGTTACTAGACAATGGCACTAAATGCCACATCCAGTCCCATCTTGAAAACCTCCAGAGATGGCGAATCCACCACTTCCCTGGGCAGAGCTCAAGTCCAATCCAAAGTCTGATTACACCCTCTGTAAAAAATCTCTTCCTTATATC
>NW_008654668.1:0-726 GCF_000695815.1 Acanthisitta chloris
GTATCACAATTACAGCCTTGCCCAGTGGAAAGATCCGAATAGTGAGAGATGCCTCCACCCAAATTCAGGTGCAAACAAGACCATATGCCAAATTCTTATTAATATTATATTAATATATGTTTTATTTAACAATAAATGTGAGGTACAGAGATAGAAAGAAATAGGAAAGAGTAGGGGGAAGAGAGCATATTGGGCAGGGCCTATGGATCCAATAGCATCCCACTGGTCCTTCTTCACCCTGGGCTTCTCGATGGTGGAGGTCCCAAGTCATTCTTCGGGTGGTGGGGGTCCCAGGTTGTTCATCTGGGGTTACCACCTGTATACAGTCCAAATACCAGGGATCCATCAGGGTGTATTCCAAATTTCCGTGCAAAGCGAGGATGGGCATGCCTTCATTTCATTTGCCTGCTTGCTCGAGGTGGGGGTTCAGTGGTTGCACATACCACCTGTTCGATAACTCAGGGTGATTTTGTTTTACCGTTGATATGTGTCCATAGCTGTAGGGAACGGCAGTCGGAAGATCTCGCGATGTACGGAAAGGTTAGGAGAGGGAACCCCTTCCTATGTGTATGTGTCCTGGGTTGCAATGGTATGTATTCTATTTTCGTCTCCACAAGCTGTTAAAGAAGGTGGGGTAGTGATCCTTATCACCATGTCCCTGATGGCTCCCTCAGGGGGCTGTCTCTGATTAATGGGCTGCCAAGGACCCATACATGACACATCTGC
>NW_008654668.1:953-2246 GCF_000695815.1 Acanthisitta chloris
CTGACAGGGTGTCAGGTTACTTTCTGACTCTGTCAGGTTATTTTTGTACTGTTGCATTTGTTGTTGTTTTGTTGTGTTGTTCATATTAAATTGCACTTCTGACTTGGAGTCTCTCACTGGTTTGCTTTCAAACCAGCACAGTATGTTAAGGCTTACGCTAAGGGAAATGACATGGATTGCTTACGCGGACAAGAACGCGGTAACGAAGGAGTGATTGTATATAAGGAGGTGTCAGTGAAGCAATAAACGCCATTTGCAGCATCCTCATATTGGTGTCAGTGCTCATTGGACTGGGGGCTGGTATGGGCCTCTGTGCCGTCTCAGCTGAAGGAAGTCGGTTGCCATGAACAGCAACACATAGCAGGAAATTTTATCCAGATACATTCATCAGGATGTGTTAACCAGATCTTGCCTCCACAGGCCTGCAATTAGCACAAACTCATCTCTTTTCTGCTTCTCTCAAGTTCCTGCCATAGTGGCTAGTGAATCTTATCTTCGTCCGAGTCCCTTTTGTGACATTAACAGTGTTCGAGACAGACAACATATTCTCTAATTCTTTACACCCAGGACCTCACTCCTGCTCTACTGGGATGTGTCCACTAGAGCTGGAGTATCTACTGTGGGTCTCTGTGAGGCATTTGCCAGCCTCTCTGCCTCTGTTGCTTTGGCTCTTCCACTCAGCACGTCATCCATGCCTTCTAATCAGGTCCTGCTGTTCTTCCGCCTGCTGTCCAGGGCTCTGAATCCATCATGCAGCCTTGCTCACAGCCCCACTGCTAACATACTGGTCTGCATCCAGCAGAGCCGAGGCATCAGAGCTGGGGCTGTGTGGGGCGTATTCCTGATTTTCTGCCTCTGCTGCTGTGATCTTGTCACCTCATCCATGCCTTGTTCCAGGTCCTGCTGCTCTTCTGTTTGCTCATCAGGACATTTTATGACAACTACAGCCTTGGCCAGGACATCACTCCTGATGTACTGTGATGTGTCCAGCAGAGCTGGAGCATCTCTCATGGGGCCATACTGGTAAGGTGTCTGGCTCTCTGAGGCAACTGCTATGCCAGTTACTGCTGATGTCACATAAACGCTGTGTTTAAGGTGCTACTCTTCCACTGTCTGCTGGCTGGATCACAAGTGTAGCGTTATCCAGCACCTCAACTCTGACATTATTACTGATCTGTGTCTGGCAGAGCAGGTGTCCACACAGTGGACTGCTGTTGTTCCTGCTCTCGTTTGCCACGAATGGCAGTTAAGACCCTGGGCAGAGCCCTCAGTCTCCTCCTGAGCACGGACAAC
>NW_008654669.1:0-4520 GCF_000695815.1 Acanthisitta chloris
TTTCTTTTTATTTTGGGGGTTTGGGGTTGGTTTTTGGGCATTGGGTTTGAGAGGGGTTCAGGACTTTGAGAGGGGTTCAGAGAATTTTAGGAGGGCTTGGGGGAGGTTGAGAGATTTTGGGGGAGTGGGGTTTTTTTTGTGTGTGTTGGGACTTCAGTTTGGTTTTTTCTGTTTTGGGCCTCTTTCAGTTTGGGGTTGGAGGGATTTGGGGGGGATTTTTTACCCATTTTGGTTGTTGGGTTTTTTTTGGTACAGACAAGCCCTTCATGATCATCACAGAGTACATGGAGAATGGAGCACTGGATAAATTCCTGCGGGTAGGTGTCATATGGTGCCAATGCCCCACCCCGGGCAAGGACCATGAGTGATGGAACCACCAACACCCACCAGAGGAAGTGGGACAACAGATGGATTCCAGGCTGGATTCTCCCCTTTTCCCAGGAAAAAGAGGGGGAGTTTGGCATTATCCAGCTGGTGGGGATGTTGAGGGGCATCGCTGCTGGCATGAAGTACTTGGCCAACATGAATTACGTCCATCGGGATCTGGCAGCCAGGAACATCCTGGTGAACAGCAACCTGGTGTGCAAGGTGTCCGATTTTGGGCTCTCAAGGGTGTTGGAAGATGACCCTGAAGCCACCTACACCACCAGTGTAAGTGTCACCAGTGTGGGGTGGTTGGTCACAGTGGGGTGGTTGGTTGACTATGGTGACATGGTTGGCCGTGGAGTGGTGGTTGACCACGGTGGAGTGGTTGGCCATGGAGGCGTGGTTAGCTGTCCAAGGTGGGATAGTTGTCCATCATGGGTAGCTGGTCATGTTGGTGTGGTTGGCCATGGTGCTGGGTTTTTGGAGGTGCAGAGTTGATTCCAATGGTTCTGTAGGGTGGGAAGATCCCAATCCGTTGGACAGCACCTGAAGCCATCTCCTACCGTAAATTCACCTCGGCCAGCGACGTCTGGAGCTACGGCATTGTCATGTGGGAGGTGATGTCCTACGGTGAGCGACCCTACTGGGAGCTCTCTAACCATGAGGTGAGCACCCACCCTCCACCACCAGTTTTTGGGGGACATTCAAGGCCTGATTGGACAGGGCTTGGAGCATCCTGGTCTAGTGGAGAGTGTCCCTGCCCATGGCAGGGAGTAGAACTGGATGAGATGTAAATTCCCTCCAACCCAAACCATTCTCGGATTCTGTGATTCTTGTTGAATGAACACCTTTTTTGGGAAGATCATCAGTCAACCTCCTCCTCCCCATAGGTAATGAAGGCCATTAATGAGGGCTTCCGCCTGCCAGCACCCCTGGACTGCCCCTCAGCCATCTACCAGCTTATGATGCAGTGCTGGCAGCAGGAGCGCAGCCGACGCCCCAAATTCGCTGACATTGTCAGCATCCTCGACAAGCTCATCCGTGCCCCTGAGTCCCTCAAGGCACTGGCAGACTTTGACCCCCGGTGAGTGTGGGGAGCGCTGGGATGGGGCAGGACAGGAAGAGGGGGCAGTTGCCTGGAGGAGCTGTGACTGCTCCATCCCTGGAAATGTTCATGGCCAGGTTGGATGGGGCTTGGAGCAACTTGGTCTAGAAGAAGGTGTCCCTGCCCATGTAAGGGGGTGGAACAAGATGAGTTTTAAGGTCCTTCCAACCCAAACCATTCTGGGAATCTCTGATTCTTGCATATCTTTGCATCTTCCATTGCCTTCTGGATTTTTGTTTCTCATCTTTTCATTTTTTGCATTGTTTCTTGTAGTTTCACATTCTCACTGTTTTGTGTTGGATTTTGCATCTCTGCACCCTCGTTGCTTCTGGCATCTCCATTTCAGCATCGTTTTTGGCATCTTCTGATTTTCACATCTTTTTTTGCATAATTTCATTTCTGCATCATCATTTAATCATTGCATTTTTGCATTATTTTTTGTGGCTTTCTATTTTTGCATCATTTTTCCATCCTTCCATCTCCCCAGGGTGTCCATCCGTCTGCCCAGCACCAGTGGCTCCGAGGGTGTCCCATTCCGCTCTGTCCCTGAGTGGCTGGAGTCCATCCGGATGCCCCAGTATACCGAGACCTTCATGGCCTCAGGCTACAGTACTATTGAGAAGGTCCTGCAGATGACCAGCGAGTAAGTGTACATCCCCGTGGTGTTTCTATGTGGTGTCCTCATACTGCCCTCATGGTGTCCCCATGGTGTTTCCATGGTGTTCTCATACCAATCCCATGCTATCCCTACAGGGTGTCCCCGTGGTATTCTTGTGCTGTCCCCAACCATCCACACGGTGTGTCCCCATGGGCTGTCCTCATGGTGTCCTCATACACTATCTATGCTGTCCCCTTGGTGTCCCCATGGTGTCCTCTTTATATGCCCATGGTCTGTCCCCTCGATATTCCCATACTGTCCTCATACCATCCCCCGTATTGTCCCTATGATGTGTGCCCCTCATGTGCCCACGCTGTCCCCATCTGCTCCCCTCCAGCTCCCGTGGGAACAGGGATGTGCTGGGAATGTGCTGGGAACGGAAACCACTTCTGTGGCCTTGACTGCCTTAGGGACAGGATAAAATTAGATGTTCCCTAGCCGGAGTGACCGGGATGAGCTATGTCCATCCATCTATCCCTCACAATGAGCTGTGTTCATCCATCCACCCATCCCCCAAGAATGCTGTGGTTGGGATTCCCCCAAAACCAGGGCAGGGCTGGGACTGGATCCATCTCCCCCCCACCCTCCACTCTCCCCCAGACCCATTCCAGGCTCTTTTTATCCCAATAATCCTTACTTTTGTTCCTCTTTTCTCTCCTTCCCATGTTCCCAGGGACATCAAGCGGATCGGGGTGCGCCTGCCGGGGCACCAGAAGCGCATTGCCTACAGCCTGCTGGGGCTGCAGGAACAGGTCGGGGCCGGGGGAGGCCCAGCCTGAGCCCCCACACCCCAAAAGACTTGAAAGCGACCAAATGAAGACCCTTCCCCTCCTCCCGAGGGGCTAATTTATTATTTCTATTATTATTAAGAGGGTTTATAGTATTATTATTATGACTCTCCCCAGGGTTGGGGATGAAATTGGTATCACCCCCTTCCCTGAAAAAAATGATGGCTGGGGATGAAATGGGTGTCACCCCCTTCCCTGAAAAAAATGATGGACATGAAATTTCAAGCTCGTTTGGGGCTGGGGAGGGGTTTTGGGGGAGTTTCTTCCCCCCCTCCACATTTCAAGACAAAAAAGGGCTCAGTCCCAAAACTGACTTGTTTTTGCAATTTTTCCCTATTTATTCCTCTCCCACCAGGTTTTTGGGTGCTTTATCCCCCTTTCATGCTCATCTGCCAGTGTTACCTTGGATTTTTTAACCTAATTTATTCTATTTTTGTATATTTATTGTGAGGAACTAAAGGTCATGTCAGACTCTGGAGAGAAAATGGGGAAAAGTAAAAAACAAACTACAACCCAGAGCCTTTTTTTTTCCCTTTTTTTTCATGGATTTTTGGGAGTTTCATGGGGTTTTGAATAAAATATGTGGTTTTTTGGTTTTCTAGAATATCATCATTTCCCACTGGTTTGCAGAGACTGAGGGAATTTGGGGGACAGAGAGGGGTCAGGAGGCTTTTCCCTGGATTTAAGGGGGTTTAATGGTGTTTTTAGGGGATTTAAAAGACGTTAAGAGGTTTTAAGAGTGTTTTAAAGGTGAAATTTTTGGGGTGTTTTAAGGATTCTTAAAGAGGGGTTAAAATATGTTTAAGGGGATTTTTAAGGAGTTTTTAAAGGGCTTTAAGGATTTTAAAAGGGGTTTTGGAGGATATTAAGGCAGTTCTAAGGCATTTTAGGGGGTTTTAAGTGTTTTAAAGGGTTTTAAATCATTTTAAAGGTTTTTAAAGGGGATTTAAGGGGGGTTTTCAAGGGTTATCAAGGGGTGTTGGGGGTTAGATGTTTGTAAGGGATTTGAAGGATTTTTTAAGAGTTTTAAGGGGGTTAAGGAGGTTTAAGTGCTTTATATGGGGTTTTAAGCTTTGGGATTTTAAATGTGTTTTAAAGGGGTTTAAGGAAAGTTGTGGTTTTTAAGGGGTTATCAAAATTTTTAAAGGGGATTTGGGACTTTTTAAGTGATTTTTAAGGGGTTTTGGGGAGGTTTAAGTACCTGTTAAGGACATTTAGGCAGTTTTTAAGTGGGTTTTTAAGATACGGTTTTTAAAGGGTTTTTTAATGGAGGTGTTTTTTTAAGGTGTTTTAAAGTGTGAGGGGTTAAGGGGTTTAAAGGGGTTTTTTTAAATTTTTTAAAAATAATTAAATATGGTTCTTTTAAAGGGTTTTAATGGCTTTTAAGACGCTATCAGGGTTTTAAGGGGGTTTAGGGGCTTTGAAAGGGTTTTAAGTCCCCTTAAAACCACGTAAAAATAACTTCAGGTTTTTTTAAGGGGTTTATTTAAGTTTTTTGTAAGCAGGGTTAAGGAGGTTTAAAGGGATTTTAAGTGAGGGGGTGGTTAAGGGTTTTAAAGGGATTTTAATGGGTTAAAGGGGTTTTTAAGGGGATTTTAAAGGG
>NW_008654669.1:4698-7216 GCF_000695815.1 Acanthisitta chloris
AGCCCAGCGGTGCCGGCTGCCTGGAGCCTGCAAATTAGTGGGCAGAAAAACACCGGAAAAAGGGGGTTTACATATTTTTTCTGCCCAAAACCATGAAAAAGGAGGTGTGAGTGGTTGGGGGGGGGGACCAACATCTTGCTGTGAAAGCTGCAGTTTGGGTGATTTTCACCCCATTTTTGGAACGTTTTTGGCCTGTGGATGGCCCACGTGTGTCAGGAGTTTGCCAGTCTGTTTCACCGTGTCCTTGATCCCGGCTCAAAGTCCAGCAGCACCCTGGGTGGAGCCATGCTAGGGGGGACACCCCGGATTTGGGTGCTTGGAAGCAACTTATCTCTTGTTTGCCAGCGGTGAGGCCAGATAAGGGTGACGGGGAAACTGAAGCCCGGGGCAGGGGAGGCTTTTAGGGTGACAGGCAGGGATGGGGGTGTCATCCATGGGTGATGCCCCACTGAACAGCCTCCCTAAGGGGTTCAGGTGCTGCAGACATCTCCCTGTGCTCCCCTCACCCTTCCACGCACCCTCACGAGTTCTGCAGCCCATCCCTGCTCCCAGCACCCATCCCAGTGCCTCTCCCATCTTCTGCCCCACTTTTGGGGTGTCTCCCTGGTGCTGACCCCACTTCACCCCACCTGCACTGGCCTGGGCATGCCTACCTCACCCAACCTGCCTTGCCATGCTTAATTACCCCACAGGCTTAATTACGGCTTCGTTAGTGCCTGCCACACCTCCCAAACATGCTGTGCCCCAGTCTGGGAGCCATCAAAGGGCTGGGGGTGCTCAGCTCCCCATTTTCCTCAGATTCTGGAGTCACTAAACACCCACCACCCTTATTAATTGCAATAATGAAGGATAATTAAAATAAAGGTAATTATGTGCTGATAATTATAGGAGGGAGCCATGGGGTGGGGGGTGTCGCAGAGACTGGGGCACTTCAATGCATGTCCTGGGGCAGTTTGGGGCTCAGTTTGGGGTTTTAAGTGTTGCTGTTGGGTATGGGGTGTGATTCCCCCCCAGTCCCAAAATGAAACCTCTGGGGCTGGAGGAGGAGGAAGTGTTGATGGATTGATATATTTAATGCATGAGCACAGCCCCCTCCAAGCCCAGGCAGTCCCCAGGGGGGACCCCCCCCACATCCCCTGGGGGCTCACGGCCCCCCTCTTTCCATGGGTGACATCCTTGAGGAGAGATGCCTTGTGGTCCCAAAAAGTCATCATTTGGGGTTGGCGAGTTCCTCAATCGCTCTCCGCAGCTGCAAGGGGACAGAGGAGGTGGGACGGGGGGTGTCACCCACATTGTCACTCTTGTCATCCCCTTGTCATCTCCTTGTTCCTCCTCACCTCTACCCGGCTGACAGCACCCACCAGCTCCCCGGAGTCGGTGACGAAGATGCGCTGCAGCTTCAGCAGCTGGAAGAGGTGGTAAGCCTTGGGGAAATGACAACACAGGCCTGTGGTCATGAAACAGTCCCCACTGCGTCCCCTCAGTGTGACACAGAACTGGGGGGGGACAGTTGGTAGCTCCTAGGACATGTTTCCCTGTGCCCCAAACCTGGTGCAGGGAGGTCCAAGGAGAGAACTGGAGCATGATGGGCTCGATAGCACAGTCGTCCTCAAGCGTCCCTGCAGTGGGCAGCTTGGAGAAGGTGAGGTGTTAATTTTTGGGTGGAAAAGCAGCTTTTTGGGTGTGGTGAGGTGCTCACCCCCCAGTTTACCTTTTCCCCTTGGGGTGCCTGGGGATGCTTATGGCTCTGGAGGAAGGTGACTAGCTGGGCTCTGCTGACCGTGCCCACCAGTGTGGGTGACCCTGGAGGACAAGGACAAGTCCAGTAATGTCCCCCATGGTGACAGTGACCACCCCATGCTCCATATCCCACCTGCACTCTCCACCACAGGGTACTCAGCGTCAGCAGAAGCATCCAAGGCCACCAACACCTCCTGGAAGCCATCCCCCTTAGCCAAGGCCACCACCTGATGCTCCATGAACTCCTCCACCACAACTTTGTAGGAGCTGGTAAGCACACAAAACCCCAAATTTTCCATCATTTTTTAGCAGATCACCCCAAAATGTGTCTTTTTAGAGTGCGGGCTTACGCTATGTGCCGGCTGCGGATGGGGGGCAGGTAGGGCAGCTTCTTGACGATGATGCCAGCATCATAGAAGGATGGTTGGTGCTTCTGGGTGATGGCATTGGCCACCAACACGGCCAGGACCATGGGCAGAACATGGCCCAGGTGACCGGTGGCCTCACACACCAGTAAGGCTGTGGACACAGCATGGGTCACCGAGCCAGAGAAGGCAGCTGCGCCTGGGAGGGGAAACAAAGGGGGGGGTGTCAGGGTATGGGTGGTGGGTGTTCCCCCCCCCGAGGGGGGGGTGTCAGGGTAGGGTTGGTGGGTTTCCCCCCCCCCGTGAATATCCCCCCTGCCCACCAACTCACCTGCCAGGGCATAGCCAGCAGGGATAATGGGGCGTGGGGGTCCTTCCAAAGAGAGACCCTGGGGGAAGAGCAGGGCCACCAC
>NW_008654669.1:7340-7564 GCF_000695815.1 Acanthisitta chloris
CCCAGCAAGCGTCCGATGGCAGCTCCTGGAATTGTGGGGAGAAGGTGGGGAGATCCCAAGTGCCTTCCTCCTCCCAGAATGATGTGGCTGAAGGCAACCATCCTTCTGCAGCCCTCTTGGGCTGGATGCAGTACCTGTACCCACTCCAGACTGGATGTATCCCCATCCTCCAGGGCTGGATACACCCTCCAACTGGATGTACCCCACCCCAGGCTGGATACATC
>NW_008654670.1:0-6737 GCF_000695815.1 Acanthisitta chloris
AAGGAGCTGGTGTGGGGGTTCTTTGCTGGCGCCCCGAGGTGTGCCCTGTGCTGTCTGCAGTCATAGGGGCTGCTCTAGCTGTGCCTTGGCTATGTTTGTGCTGTTGGATGAATAATGAATCACGCAGGATAAACTTCCAGCCCTTCCTTGGGCTCTTCAGCCTCTCCCGGGGTGAGCCCCACGCTCGCCATGTGCTCTGGGAGGCTCTCTCTGCCCCGAGGCTGTGCCAGGGCCGCACCTGGGGCGGTGATGAGCTGAAACCGGAGCAAGCTGCAGCCGCTTGGTTCGCCCTAGACCGAGGCCGGAGCGTGTTAAATGAGTCTTGGCGTAAAATCCTGACCCCGCTGAGGGTCTGAGCCAGGAGTGCTGCAGAGTGGGACGCTGGGGGAGCAGGCTCGGTCCCGCCTGAACGGTGCTGAAGTAGGATGAGGTTGAGAAGAGTGTCTTGCTGGATTGAGACCTTCCTAAAATACTTCTTTTGAGGGTTGGCAATCTACTCCATAAATCGTTTTTCAAGATAAGTGCAATGAGCTGGGAATTATACTCCATGCACAGTTTGTTGTAATTTAGCAGGTCTTTAATTCTGGGAACTTCAACTCCAGCTGACCGTAAAGTGTTGTTAGAAGAAGTGTTATTAAATTCCAGGGAGAAAGATATGAGCTTTATCTGATGGACTAGTTATAGGCTCTTTGTTTAAAGTGTGCTTTAACTCCTGAGTTATACAGCACAATGTTTGCCTGTTTTCAGGGGGCTCTCCTGATTTACTTGTCCTTGGGAATTGTGTTGCAAAACTTAAAGGAAACGAATGAAAACTCCAGGTGTTTGTTCTGAGATGTGAAAGAATAATTGCAGGTAACAGTGCTGAAGAGATAGACATGCTCCAACCCTGACACTTGAGTTAAATACCATGTGGGAAGAAAATAAAGACTTTCTGGGAGGTGAGAATCATCAGAGTGTGCACACTGCTAAAAATCCTAATTTTTTTTTAAATGTTATCTCCTTGGAATAAATTTGAGAACAGTACTTTTTATGTTTTTTAAGACTCTGAAGGTTGTTTTCCTAGGGTTACAAATGCCAGGAGGCAGTTAGAGATGAAAAAAAACCCCTTAAGTTGTATCAGCTGAAGATGCTCAGTTTGTGAAAAACGATCTGCCCGGTTGCAGGCACTTTGTGGTTCTGCACTACCTATTGTCTGTAAAAACGGGGATCAGCTGGTGCTATGGGATCAAGTGGTGCACAACTCATTATTTTAACAAAGCAGGCCCGGCCTGAGGGGTTGCCTGGGGAATTGATTGAACGCTGCTGTCCTTCCAGCCGCTGGGGCGGCTGTCCTGCCACAGCTTTGATGAGGATCACCAGCGTCTGCGAGGGAGAAGCACATTCCCACTGTATGAAAGCAGAACAGAGCCCACCTGCTATTAGCAGCTCCAGTTCTGCATGAGCTGAGCTGTAATTCAAAACAATACCCGTGGCAGTTAAACACTTCTATGAGCATCAAAACACAGAATGAAAATGAGTCTTTTGCTCAATATTGAGCTTTCCCTTATTCCTGAGAAGGTTATAATGCCAGAGCTGTGTGTTTCTGTTGGCTCTACAAAGTAACCTTTCTATAAATGGAATGGTTTGCCTTTAATGAAATCCGAATAAGGTGTTGGTTTGTTTTTTTTTTAAGGTGTCACCCAAGATACAATTCAATTTAAATTGATAACCTAGATGGCACAGCCAGGGCTGCAGCCACCACATGGGGTTTGTGTTGGCTGTGGGGGTTTTTTGTTTGGTTGGTTTGTTTGCTTTGGGTTCTTTCACAAGTTCAAAGAAGTCTGGATGTTACAAAATACCACAAACACTCCAAGTAGGGAAAACAGAGGTCTGTTTCCAGGTCTGTTGGAGACCTGCTGTATTGTCTGCAATAGGACAGTATTTTCTGTCTGTGCCTTCAGAGAAGCAAGATTGTTATGGGTAATTACCTTGTAGGGTCTCACAGAAACTCCTTTTATTAGTGCTTTGAATGTGCTCAAACGTGAAGTGGAGGTGCTGTAGAACACAGTTACTCCAGCATATTCCTTGTGGCGTTGTCGGATGCAGAGTGTTCTGAGCATTCACAGCTGTTGTTCTGGGAGAGTGTTAAAGCCACTGACCAGCAAATCCTGGTGTCCCTGGGTGGTGGATTCGCTGGTTTCACCCTCTGGGTCTGCACTGTGCCAAGGATAAATCTGGCTCTGTTTCCACCTCCTTAAGCAGGAGGTGCTTCCACCAGAGCACTGCTGAGGTCAGCCAGAGCTAGTGTAGACTGACCTAATGACCAGGAGGGAGGTGTGAGTTCTTATGTACTCCTTGTGTTTTGGTTTTCCCCTTGCTTGTTTAGTTTAGGAAGCTGGAATTGTTTCCAGTGACAAAGGTGGCTGCTTTCGTCCAGCCCCATAGACACTGAGGGCATGATTGTTACTCCAGAGATCTGAGCTTGCTTTCTGCTTTCCTGACTTATGGATCCTATTGCTGCTCATCTGGCATCACAGAAGGATTGGTTGTGTCTGGGCAGCTGAAAGTGACGTGGAACATGGATTTAAGAGATGAAAAGGCAGGTTAGGAGATCCACAAGGAGAGGAAACATCTGCTACTGCACGTGGGTACTTACTAAGGTTTCCACAGGGGCAGTGGGAGTGCAGAGGAGTGGCAGGAGAGGTGGGCAGAGCTGCTGGCAGCAGTGTGGAAGCAGACACCTGTTGCAGTGCTAGAAAAAGCCAAGAACACCATGCTGGGGATGCAGCATACTCCAGCAGAGACTCAGTCAATGATGCAAAATTGTTCCAAGGGTGTTAGGCTCTGTGTGTGTTACAGTTTTTGGCAAGAGGCAAACATGGGAGTCTCTTCAACTTGAAGTAACTCAAAGTTGCTTGCAAGAAACTTCAAGTGGAGACAAGCTGTGGTGTAAAGCAGTCCATGCTCCATTACAGAGTTGATGTATTGGGACTGACACAGTTCATGGAGCTTTGCACACTGAGCAGGACCAAGCGTGTCACTGGGATTGGAGAGCAGGATGAATTGATTCTGAATGGGGTATGTCCAAATCAGGCAGTGCTGAGCCTCCTATCAATGTGTTTCTCATTCTTTGTTTGGTCTTTGTTCCACCCATAGGTGGAAAAAAAAGGAAGAATATTGGCAATTACCAACTGTAAATCCATGTCAAACACAGAGGCTCATGTGGTATGCCAAGCCTGCTCCTTGGGGGACCATGTGCCCATGGACAAGAAGCCAAGTAGGCAAGGTGCAGATCATCCATGTGCATGGCTGGTTGTGTTGGCACATGTCCTTTCCAGGCATATTACTTTTATCTTTACAGTTTATCACATTGTTTGAATGACTCTGTACCACAGCAGAATAACGTGCAGGGGATCACAGGTCAGAGCAGGAGCTGTAAGTGCAACTAGGGAAATAGCAGTGCTGCCTGGGTCAAAACATAGGGTCTCATATGTTATCTGTGCCTGAAAATGGCTTGTCTAAGCTATGCAATCTTTACTCTTAGTGAGAGATGGATACTCCTAGGTGTGATCTGGTGTGCTGCACGATGCTGCAGCTGGAGAACTGAGGCATAAGCTAGGAATCTCTGGGAATTCATGAACTGCCTCTGAGATTACAGTTCCCCTGACTTTGGGAGAATTAGGCTGAATGACTCTTAGAGCTGGTAGCTCTGGTCTTGCTGTGCCTTCCTCTGCCTGCTTTTAAATGTGTGGTAATATTTATAGAAGAATTAGGAGAAAATATAAAGCAATCTGAAAAAGTACAATAGAATCTGAACATGTGTTGTTGATGATGCATAAAAAATAGCATTGCCAATGTGGTGAAGTGAGTTCTCTCTCTGCAGAGTAAAATCTCCAGTGTAGAAAGACTCTAGAGCTCAACACCTGGAGTTTGAAAACATCTGTACAGTGAACGCAAAACCTGATTTGTGTCTGTGAATTGCTGTGCAGAGAGCTGGCAAAAACAGCAGAAAAATGTGCAGAGTGCTGGAAAGCTGTGTAGGGACAACATTGATGGACACTCATTCATCTTCATCCCTTCCATGTCTGGTGGGATAAGAGTTGCACTGAGCAGGGTGTGCAGGACAGGTGTCTGCTGGAGCTGTGCCTGCTGAGAGATCAAGGCAGCAGCACACTGCCCTCCTGGAAATAATTCCTCAAAGAGGAGAAAAATTCCATTTAGGCTTCTTGAGGAATGGGGAGCAAATGCTAATTCCCTTTCAGGGTCTGTTGCCATGGGGAGTCAGTTCAAATCCTTTCTAATGCCTTCCTCAGCAGCAAGTTGTGCTGACACATGCTTTTCATGGCTTCCCAAAGGAGCAGAGAAGTGACTGGGAACAAAAGCCCCATGAGATCTAACAGCCCCAAAGGACTAAGGGTTGCTGTTTGATAGCAGGAGGTAGCACAGGTGAGCACAGCTGGGCTGATCCCCTGCCTGCATGGGAGGGAGTGGGTGCCAGGTGACTTGTCAGGCAGACACCAGGTATGGTGTGTGCTGTGATCCCTACCTGCTCCTCTCCTGGGAAGTTAAAGGGCAGCTTAGGGAGCAAATCCTAGGAATCAGGCTTCTAGCATGACCCAGGTTGGATGCAGTTAGGGTGAAGCTCATGGACCACTGGTGCCCTTAGGAGGGAGATGTGTTGCACTGCTGCCTACCTTGAGCACCCTGGCACTGGCCAGGTGGAGCAGTGTCCGAAGTGTCCCCAGGGCAGGGGCAGTGAAGGGAGATGTGGTTGGATGTGGCAGTGATTAAATCTGTTTCTGGCTTGCTCATGTAGCTCATTGATCGCTGTAAAATGAACAAAGATTTCAAAGCAGCTTTGTCAAACACTTAAACAAGCAAACTGACATCAGTGTCTGTCTTCATCTGGTGAGCGATGCACAGTAAGTGTTTAGTGCTCTGATGAACAGCCAAAATATCAGGTTAAAACCAGTGAAAATGAAAGAAAGCCTGTGTTTTCAAGAAATCTTATGTGTCTAAAGAGTGTGCAACAACTGTATCAGAAATCCAAACCTTTCTGTGACCTTTTCCCTGTAAATAGACAGCTCTGACTTCTAAGTGCTCCTAGCGAAATCCACAGGAGATTTTTCTTTGCCCCTGTGCTGGTTTGCCCCTGTGACACCTCTGCTGCCAGCATGGTGCCAGCACAGCTGTGCTTCTGCCTTGTGGCATGTTCCACGAGGGAACTCATCTGTCAGAAACACAAACCAAACACAAATCTCCTCCTTATTCCTCCAGACCAGCTCCTAGGGAAATAAGGGAAGGATCAGACACTGGGTGAGTTTATTTCCTGTTGCCAAATATTGTCAATAATATTTTTCCATGCTGGTGATATTTATGGATAAATATTTGCTGTTCAAAAGGGAGTGTTAATTTGAGGGTATTTTTGAAGCTTTTTGTTTGTACAAGATGCTTTAACTCTGGAAAGTAACCATACATTTATGAAACAATTTACACCATAGGTTGGTGAAATTTTGTCTTGCAAGTTATGAAAGTGACATCAGTTTGGGGGAAAAAATGTCTTTGAGCTGCTGCAGCTCTGAGCCTGTTCTGCCTGGTTCCCATATGTGTAACTTTAGCAACGTTCATGCAAGTTGTTTTGAGTGAATGTTGATATTTGCTGCTGATTAAATTGGAGATTTGCACAGATGATGTGTGGAACCCTCAGAGCCTGGGTCTGTGTGACAATTAAATCTAAATCTGCATGAATTTAGACCAGCTTAAATGCTTAGCAATATTTGGGTGACTGTTAGTGGCTTAGTGCAGTAAGAAGCCCAAGACTGCAGGATGCCCCATGAAATATTGTCATATTAGGGGGTTATAATCTCTTCAGATTTGGGTTTTAGGTCTAACTATGGCTAAGCTTTTCATCCCATAGCTCCTTGGGTTTGTGGGTGCTGTTTTCAAACAGCACAGCCCATGTTGTGCACAAGCTGCTCTGAGAGCTTGAGGGTTGCTCCACCAGAGGAGTTGCCACTTTCTAAAGAAAGTAAGAGCATGGGCTGAAAACAGCAGCTGTTTCCTCCTAAAGGATAAAGCCTGGAAGGTCCCTGTTGGTGGCTACTGATAAACTAACCTAGGAGAGAACCTGCAGCATATTTTGACATGGTCCAGGGTAAGACATTTGGTGAGACTACAACTTTTCTTGGTTGCATGTTGTGGTGTAAACAGAATCGCAAATGACTTCACTCCTACTAGTCAGTACCTGTTATTTCATAATGTGTTATAAGAAAGGGCTGAACCCTGGGACTCTGGAGAGCATGTTCTAGGAGAAGTGTCTCATCTCTGATTGCCACTGCAATGTGTTAGCCAAGCTTCTGAGTGCAGGTGGCCCCTTTGGAAATGATGTGGAGCTTTATCTGGAGCAGTTCTTTATCGAACTAAGAGGTTGTACAGAAAGACCAGCGATCCCCTCTGGGCAGCCCTTGGTCTGTTCCTGAGCAGTGCAAGCGAATCTTTTGCTTACCCTCAGAATTAGGGTAAATCACTTCTGTTCTAATAATATTGTAGACCTGTTATAAAGCTAAATTGCTTAGCTTTTGAATACCACCTCAGGAATCTCCAAGGCAAGTTCAAAGCAGTATTTATGCTGTGCTTTGGTGTTTATTTGGTGTGTGCAGTAATGGGAAGCTAATGGCTGCACATGATGGTGGTCAGTAGGGATGCTGCATGCCCCCACCACAATCACAGCTGCCAGATTAAAACCCAGCCTTTCCCTC
>NW_008654670.1:6785-8855 GCF_000695815.1 Acanthisitta chloris
CCTCCCATGCAGACATCTCTAATACCTATGAGAGAGCTCTGGCCTTGGCTGGAGCTAATACAGCATTATTTCCAGTCACACACTTGGGGTGTCCTTTGTCTCACTCTGGATTGCTCTTCTCATTTCTAACTTCTTTTAATTATTATTATATTTCTCCTTTGTGTCAGTTGTAGAGTCCTGTATCTCTGAATGATTTTTCAGGGTAAAGTTTGTCATTAACAGGTACAAGCTTCAAAATCAGTAGCCCTCTCAGTATTCAGTGTTTTCTGAGCTTTCTTCTCTGCTGAAGACAATTGCCAGGCACATGCACTTTGCACACCATTTGTGGCTGAGGAAAGGAATCAGTTTCTTATGAATCATACTTTCAACATGTGTTCCCTCAGCAGACAGTGTATCAGTGAGCTCTGAAACTGGAGCTGTTTTGTCAGAGGGAAGTGCTGGTGTCCTGCAGTATCTGTGCTGCCTTGAGGAATGATCCATAGTATCTGATGGACTCAACACTGCTGAAATGCTGCAGAAACCAGCAGGGCAGAGGCAGCAGAGAAGAGATGAAATTAGTAATCTCCACCCTGTGAACTGGTGACAAGTTCATCTGTTTGTGCTGGAGAGCTCTGCACAGGACTCAAACACACTCCTGGCTGGTGCTAAGTGGACCTGTGCTTAATCCCCTCTTCACACTGGGCACTGCACAGTCTCCAGTTCACAGACACTGCAGGGAAATAGTCAGATTATGCTGCTGCTTTCCACAACGGTTCAGTGCTCAGTGTAACCGCTTGAGCTAAGTTTCTGTCGAGTGTGGCTTGCCCTGCAGCTGCTGGTATCATGCATTGTGATTCCCTGGAATGAGGGAATTCCCTGCTCCTCTGCACAGCTCACTCAGCCACAGGGTGTTTCTGTGAGAGGGGAAACCAGAATGCAGTGAGACCAGAGGGGTCAGGTGTTGGCCTTGGAGAAACATCTCTCAACCGAGGGAGGATCCTCTGCCAAATTCAGGGGTATCTTACACATTCATCTCCACAGCTTCTATAATCACATGACTTAATTATATGCATGCATTATGCAATTTTCCTTGTGAGTTTACCCACTTTCTGATAACAAAAATCCTATTTATCCATCTCACCCATCTATATCTGCACTGTTTATGCATGCACATGTGGGTGCCCAAGTATACTTATTTTTCTTCTGCAGCTTGTTTGAGCAATATCAATTTACTTCCATTAATAACTTGAACAATATCCATTTATTTCCACTAATAACTCAAGCAGTATCAGTTTATTTCCATTAATAACTTGAGCAGTATCACTTTGCTTCCATTAATAACTCCTTTGTAAAGTACAGCTCAGGAGAACTAATGGAAGCTCTTTGGAATGATGTCTCTTATGGAACACAGAACTCAAAGCACTGAAATGAGGCAGCTGCCAGGTTTAATGGAAATTAATCAGCTAAAATAGAAGATACAGTTCCTTCAAGTTGCACACCACATAATGGACACAACTTCCATGTTAATAGACTTTACCCCGGTATAAAGCAGATGGATTCCTGATACCTGGAGCAGCATCTCTTCTCTCAGGTAGCTTTACCTCTTGGAATGAATGTGCCAGGCTCAGGGCTGAGCCTGCAGGAGTTTTGCTCGTTGTGAAAGTGATACCCCCAATCTGAGGAACCTGCAGAGCAAGGAAGTTACTTTCAACTGTCTTTGAATTGGCTGATTTACCAAGTCACTCCACAAGCTAATTGTGAACTCAGATTTATAGCTGCTAAGGATTTCAGTAACTTTTCTTGGCCAAAATAGTTTTGGTGGTACAGCCCTTTCCTACTTAAATATATGTTCACTGACACTTTTAGCTTATTTAACTTAACTGCGTGTATAAAATAAGTGACACAGGTATAGCCTGTATAATGTTCTGGTCTGTGGCATGGACAGGATGTTCTTTTCCTGCTGTGCTGTTGTTGTTGAAATGGTGCAAATTTGGGCACAGTTAAGGTCCTAAGCACATGTTCCTTTGCAGTGATGGTATTTGGCCCAAGTGTGTGGTTGGTTGGGGGTTTGTTTGCTTGTTTTTGTACTCT
>NW_008654670.1:8884-12885 GCF_000695815.1 Acanthisitta chloris
AGAGCTCTGTAAAGCAAATAACTCCCAGGGCCACCCAAAAACTGCTGGTGCTGCCTAGGGAGGTTTTCTTAGGAGATGTTTGTGTCAGCTGACACAGCCCCTTTGGGATTCTGCCTTCATCCCTGATGTGCCAGGGAGAACCTTTGTTCTGGGGGGCCACCGTGGTGTGGGAGAACCCTTTGTGCAGGAACAAAGGAGTATTGTATCGGCTCTGGCTCGAGAGGGAGGGGAGGGGGCTGAGGGTCCTTTCAGAGGCACTGCAGGGATACACTGATAGCAACATTCCCCCTAAATCTTAGTCCTGACAGGAGTTCCGTGTGGGAGCTGAGAGGGAGATAAGGTCTCTTTTTATTGTGTGTAAATTCTTAGTGATGAATATTTGATATGATTTCTTAATTAAAACGTGGTGCCACTTGTATGTTTATAGCCTAGAGCAAAAGCCTGGCAGTAGGCTGGGCCGTGGTGGCAGAATTATTCCTACCCTTTAAAAGGAACCAACAGCTTGTGCCTAATTAAGGCTGGAAGAGTGGCCCTGGTTATGGCAGGCTATAACAAAAGCTCTTGGCTGGCAAGGGCGCAAGTCCAAGAAATGTAGAAGATGAAGCCTGGCAGAGGTAGTGAAATTGCTGCTTAGCCTTCCAGATTTTGGTAAAATGTGCCTTTAGTGTAAACAATCCATGGACCATGCCCAAAACACACTGTCATGGAGACTGGGGTAGGTTTAAGACAGAGCAAAACAGAGACAGGTGTTTTTGGCTCATGCCTGCAGCAGATCACTCACACCATCTCCCCTCCCCACAGAGGCAAATCCTACATCTGCAGCAAGAGTATCCTCACCAACCTGGGACAGAAACACCACAGATAGCAGATTAGTATTGGCCTGTTGTTCTCTAGTGTTTGCACTGATCAACAGTAAACATAAACATCACTTTATAACCAAGTGATTTGCTTTAGCCCTGTGCTAGCTGCCACTGCTTCTGCAGAAGGAAACCTCAGCACCTTCCAGGACTGAGAGCCCAGCAGTTCTGGTGGGAGAGGTGAAAGCTTGCTCTTCTCTGCCTTGCTTCCAGGTCTCAGGATGCTGCTGCCCCTTCTCAGTGCCAGTGCTCAGAGCCTGCCCTGAGCTTATCCAGTTTGCCAGCCCTGCAGGACAGCCTGGATTTTCCTTGGGGAGTGACAGAAGTGGTGTTGGAGAGGAGGTCTGCTCAGCCATGGCAGGGACTGCAGTAGAGGTGGGACTGGTGGTTTCCAGGTGGAACAGGAACAGCAGATATTTCTGGGCTTTACATGGTCAGCTCTTTCACCTCTATCAGTGCAGGACACAGTATCCATCACACCAATGCATGGGGAAGGGGGAAAGTTATCCATGTTCTTCTGTTCCTTTATAGCTGAGTGCTGTGGCTGTGTCCCAGGAAATGATTGGATCTAAACTGATCATCAAGGATCACAGGAGTCCTGGTGGCTGTGATTTCAGATTACTTGTTGTCCTTTTTGTTTTGAGTGAAACGGATGTGTGTCCCTCAGCAGAGCTGCAGGCAGTGGTGTTTCATCTGGAGGTTTGTTGCTAAGTCCTCCTGGCAGCAGTTTTATGAGGAGACTTGAACAACAGTTTCCTTACCTCCTGCTAGAATTTGCTTGGATGAAGACAGTTGGAGTTGTTTGTGCCAAGTGTGGGCGAGCAAGCAGCTGGGTTGACCAGAGTGAAGGTGGGAGGGAGATAAAATGGGAGACCAAAGTGGGCTTGTAACAGGAAGGGGGGGTGTCTGCATTGCTGAAACCGGAGCCTTGAACTTAATAAAACAGCAAAGGGAGAAGGATTCAGTGAAAGGATTTGGTGTCAGGGCAGGTGATCAGGGGTTCATGGCTTCAAAGCAACAGGAACTGCTGGTGTGCCTGGCTGTAACCATAACCATGCACAGTAAGTCCTGTGGGCTGGGATGGGTATTTGCAAGGTCCAATGGGCATGACACAAGACTGAAACTCTTTGAATCAATGTTCAGTGAAATGACTCAAACAAACATAGCATTGTCTGGAGTTATAACCATCAGCTTATTAATGAGTTAACTTCTGCTGTTTAGGGCTCTGGAATAACTGTTGTGATTGTTCCCATTGTCCTGGATGTGGCAGGGGAACAGAGTGGGGTTTTCACCTCGTTGGCAGAGACTGGCTTCAGCCACTCGGCTCCCCTCATTTGGCTGTCTTTGTTTTGCACTGGTTTGCTGTGAATTTCCTTTTTATATAGTTTTCAAATATTATTGGCTGGATTCAAGGAAAATTGGCGTGTGTGAGCTTTTGCTCTGGGGCCTGTGGCCAAAATGAGTCTCTTCGTTCCCAGCACATAGTGATGAGAGCATCTGCAGCAAATTAGCCATGGATGCTTTATTGGGCTTGTGTCAGGTGCTGCTGCCATGAGAGGCAAACCCCATCCTGTGACACTGCTGGGAGCCTCAGCCCTGGCAGGTGAGGGGGGAAGGAAGGCAGAGAGCAGCATGGAACCATGCAGGGAAGGGTTGCTGCCTGGCTGCTGTGGTTTTGTGGGCAGTTCTTTGCAGGCTGCCTCTGAAGTGTGCAGTGCTTCAGTGATCATAGAATCCCAGACTAGTTTGGGTTGGAGGGACCTTGCAGATCATTATTTCACTCCCTGCCATGGGCAGGGGCACCTTCCCCTAGCCCAGATTGCTCCAAGTCTCATCCAGCCTGGCCTTGAACACCTCCACGGATTGGGGCAGCCACAGCTTCTCTGGACCACTTGTGCCAGTGCATCACCTCCCTCACAGTCAGGAATTCCTTCCCAATATCCCATCTCATCCTGCCTTCTGGCAGATGCTTGGATCAGGTAGCTGTCAAGGGGTAATGTTGTGTTTGGTCCTGTTGGTGATCAGATATGCCATGAGAGGGTAACAGAGCTAGGGGAAGCAGAAAAGGTGGTAAAGCAGATTAACAATTTAACCCACACTTCTTCCTGGGGTAGCACTGGGACTCTGAGTTGATGGCATCTCTTCTCTGTGCAAAGGTGGGATCCTTTGGGGCTGGAGGATACAAATTGTGGATGGCTGATGTAACTACTCCACCTCAGAGGTGCTCAAACTGTCTGTCCGTGGGAGAGCTCATCCTGAGCTTCCACAGGGCAGTGGCTGCCAAGGGCAAGGGCACTGGTGCAGGGGCTCTGTGTCCACATAACACTCCTCTGTGGCCTTAAAATCAGGACTTAGTCACTTTAGACTCACTTTTTTTGTATAAATAACCTTCGCTTGGGGAGGATTTATAGTTTTGGCTGGTGTTGGATGTGTCTGTAGCTGTTAAATAAGGGACAGCATCATTCAATGGATTACATTGATTTTTGTCTCCAGGCCCCAGTGTAGCCTGGGGTGGCTGTGGGGGTTGGCTGTGGCAGAGGTGCCTGTCCTGGGCACAGAGACTGCTGGGTGGAACTGCCTGGAACTGGCTGACTGGATCCAGCTCAGCTCTGGCTCCAGCTCTGGCTCCATCCAGGTGATCTGCTTGTGCCCTTCACCTGGCTGCCCATGGAGATGGGCACATCTGGAGAGTGAAGGACTCATTTGTTGTAATGCTCCGTGTGAAGCTAGTGAACTCTTCTGCATAAAGGGCTCAACTAATTACAGTGCTTGCAGCAGCTAATTCATTAACTGGGAATTACCCACTCTCATTTCCCTCGCAGGGTCGGTGCCTTTGATGGTGAGCAGGAAGTGTCCTCACCATGAGTTACTGGAGTCTGGATAAGAAGAGCTGTCTGCAGTACTGCAGGCACTTCTTGGCGGACAACGGCGTGTTCCATGGTGAGTTACGAGTGGGTTTACACCTTTGGCTTGGTGTTTCCTGCTGTCACCTGTCCCTGACATCCCTTATCCCTACCTGTACTGTTGGGAATGCTTCTCTCTGCTCCATCAGCCATGGGTCCTGTCGGGCTGAGCCCGTCCGAGCGCTCTGAGCGGCTGGAAGCTGCGCTCGGCTGTGCTGGCAGCGGGTCGGGGGTCGCGGGG
>NW_008654671.1:0-414 GCF_000695815.1 Acanthisitta chloris
TCTGGGTCCGGATCCCACTCCAACAGTTGTAACAAGCCTGAAGGAGAAAATGGGGGTGAAAAACTGGGGAAAATAATTCTCCCCTGCTCTCCCCATGGACTGGGTATGATTATCAATGAATTCCCAGAGGTGGCACCCAAGGTAAGAGCAGGAGGGCAACACTGGCAAATGCTGATATCACATAGGAGAGCAACAAAGCAATTTTCATCCCTCTACTTACTCTGAAAAAGATCATTGCAAGAAGCACATAGTTCAAATATGGGAGTACATACAGGGTTAGGTACTAAAACCATGTGAACAGACAAAGCAACTTTGTGACCAGTGGCTCTGGACCTAATACAGCAAATGCTTATAGCAACTTTCTTTCCAACTCACTCTGGTCACATCTGTTATCTCAACCCTTCGTGCCCCATG
>NW_008654672.1:0-1019 GCF_000695815.1 Acanthisitta chloris
TCCCTCTCTCCACAACCAGATCCAGGATGTTCCTGAGGCTCCTGATGACACCACAACTGGAACTTCCATCCGATGAAACTTCTCCTTCCCGATTCCCAATCCCATATCCCATTTTCCCTTCGGGAATCTCCTCCCCATGACCTTCCATGCTTTCCATCCCTCTCTCCACAACCAGATCCAGGAGACTCCTGAGGTTCTGGAAGCCACAGTGACCACAATCACCACCACAACCATCCCATGAAATTTCTCCTTCCCCATTCCCAATCCCACATCCCATATTCCCATTTTCCCTTTGGGAATCTCCTCCCCATGACCTTCCATGATCTCAATCTCCCACTCCACAACCAGATCCAGGAGATTCCTGAGGTTCTGGAAGCCACAGTGACCACAATCACCACCACAACCAGGATCATCACCCTATGGACCTTCTTCTCCCCCATTCCCAATCCCATCTTGCATTTTCCCTTCGGGAATCTCCTCCCTCTGACCTTCCATGGTCTCGGTCAGCCGGTCAGCCACCCTGGTGACCAATTGGCTCATGGGCAGAATTCCATGGAGCAGCAATTCCTCCACCAGGAGCTCTCCAGGGTCTCCATAAAGAGCTTTGGCCGCGTAGATGTAGCGTGGGAATCGCAGGAGCCGCAGGATCCGTTCGCTTCGAGCTTCGTATTCCACGGAGCCGCGGGAATGAGCCTGGAATTCAGCCAGGCCGTGCTGCAGGAGCACACACAGAGCCTTCTTCACCTGCCAGGAAAAGTGGGAATGGGGTTATCCTGCTTTTCCAGGTGGGAATAGCTTCTGCCTAAGGGTTTCCATCCTGTCCACAGATGTGTTTTCCCTATGGAGAATCCGTTCGGCTCCTCCTTTGTTCCCTATGGAGAATCAGTTTCTCTCCTCCTTCCCAGCTCCTTATTCCCACTAGAAATTCCGTGTCCTGCTCCAGCTTTTCCCACCAATCCACCCCTGTACTGCCACTCTATTCCTGTCTTCAGTTCCTATGGAAAATTCCCTAGAAATTC
>NW_008654673.1:0-22783 GCF_000695815.1 Acanthisitta chloris
GTCCCGCCGGGGAGCTCGTCTGTAGGGACTTGTCCCGTGATAACCGCCCTGCGTGAGTGCCCGAGTGGCGCCGAACCCTTCGGGCTGGTTGAGTTACGAGAGAAACATTTTGAATGTGCAGCGAGGAAAGCTTCGTCGCCCAGAGGAGCGCTTTGTGGCCCGAGGGTCTGTGCAGCCTGTGGCGCAGGTCCGAGGCAGAAGGCGACGCGAGTGGTTCTTATCTCTCGGCGTAATGAAGAGCCCTTGTGTCCTGCTGCCGGAGGGGATGCTTGTGGGGGTGGGGGTTGCATAGCTGCACTTGCAAATCAGGGAGTGGGAAGAGGCAGAAATCAAGAGCATTCCCACAGTGCGTGTGTTTTCTGAACTATATAGACTATGAGGTTAGATTAACTACTACGCGTGGGTTCGTTTTCTTAAAATAATTTATCATTTGACATCTTAGTGCACGAAATAATTTTGCTTTAATCGTATTAAATTTAGTCATATACTTCATTTGGAACAGTCCTTTGATATAGTTATATCCTACATATAGTAGTATATGTAGTGGATATAGCTACAGACTACACAGAATATAGTTACACAGTTTACAGATACACTTGCTGTCTTAGAGCTCCGAAAGTATTTTACTTTTGTTTCCTGCTAATTCAGGGAAAAATCTACGGTCTGCACAATATAAGTTGCTGGTAGAAGACAATCAGTTCTTACATTCTGCATAAAAGTACATTCTACATCCTACATTTACAACCCCTAAAATTCTTTAAAAGCATCTTCCTGCAGGTTTATGGAAGAAGAATGCAGAGAAGAATAGAGTCTTGAAGTTGTACTGTTTTCTCCTCCAATAATATATCAAGTGGCAGTGTCTACTGCAGAAAACTTTGAGCACAAGTTGGTTTGTAGTTGCTGTGCAGGATGGTTTTAGCAGGGTGAGGAGGGACAGGCCTACACTCCAGTTTAAGGCTGAAAGTGCTGCATGTCTCAAATAAAGGAAGTAGCACAGGCACCAGCAAGTGTTTGAGGAAAGAAATGTTTGAGAGAGTCACCTGCACCAGTGCAAAGCTTGGGATGTGCTGATATCAAAGCATTGAAAATCTAACAGCAGAGTTACCAAAATGTATTTTGGAAGATCTGGGATTTGCTGTAGCTTTATTACCTAGCTGGAGGTGTGTGTCTGGCCTAACTGAAGGAGAGGAGCTGTTTAAATCCTTAGATTCAGTCAAGAAGAAATAGGATACTACTGAGGGAATGTCCAAACTCTGGCAGGTTTTTACACTTCATGTGTTTTCTGAAGCTTATTTGTGGAAATTGTAATGCGCTGAGAACTTAGTGGATTTGTTTCTTTAGTGGAGGGGAAGGTTTTGACCTCAGTTTTTCATACGCTTCGAACAAAGTTTTTCATAAAAGAGCCTATATATCCCCTTTATCTGTTTTTGGTTTTTTTTCCAGTTTTCTCATTGTTGGCATTCCCAAGTGTTCCCCTTTTCCTGCAAGCCCAGAAGGAGTGCAGATTACTTTTTGTGCTCTGAATTTAATGCTGCCCTTGGCTGCAGTAGTGGCTTGAAATGGACACACCATGTTTACTTGGTGAAACATATGTGAGCACCATAGGTTACTTTGGTGCCCGTTGGCTGCAGGAGCAGTTACTTAGAGATCTGTTGGCATCATATCTGTAGGGCAGCACATTCATTTAGGTCATAGAGGCAGTAAGAATTTCATACTTGCGCTTCAAAGCTGCATGTATGTCCTAGAATCCTGGTGTTCCCTCAGAGATAGAGGGCACTTCTGTCCCCCCTTCTCCGTGCAGCAGCACACAACGGGGTTGGGTGTTGTATAAATCTTTCAGGCAGCCCTTAGGAAAGTAGCAGTGATGATGCCCCAGAGACAGTCTAGGCCATTGTGACTTCTCAGTGGGGATGTTGTCAAAACAACCAGCTTTTCTTCTTTGACCAGTGTATTGCAGCAGCAGCACAAGACTTGTGAGGGGGAGTCCTTTTCAGAATGATTTTTTTAACTTCAAAAACTAATTGAGAGTAGGTGTTCTGGTTTTCTGCTGAATAATTTGTGCAGTAGTTGGCAGAGTGTTTTCTTACACCTGAATTTCTAACTATACTTCAGATATGCTTTATTTATACCTTTTTCTCTGACTAGAAAGAATATTCACTCTTGAAATAGTCAGTTACGAAATTTGACTCGTTCTTGTAATTCTCCCCTGTTGTTATTGTTGTATTTTTCTGTATACTTCGGCACACTCAGGTATGAGGAGACAGGTTGCATACAAGGGAAAAGGAAAGTGGTTAGAGGTGGAATTCTCTGAATTACATAGTTTTTGATCTTGCCAATTTCTTGCACACTGCTACCAAATAAAAAGCTGATTAACAAGCATGGAGAGTATTAATTAAGGTTTTCCAGTCCTGTCTTTAAACTTGGGCAGTTAATTTCACTGAACTAGAACTTTCCAGCTTCTGTGCAAAGAGAGAAACTTGTTTTTAAAATATGAACCATCTGTGAAAAATACGCTGGTTTTAGTGTTTGTTTCAATAGGCACCTTGACAGTTGTCAAGTTCCTTCTGAAAATGATGGGACAAAAATGTAAGTTTAGGTTTTTATTGCTAGAAAGCTAAATTTATGTACACAATACAACAACGTAAACTGTATTGAACTTGCTTCTACTTGCGTAAACGGTGTAAAGCAGCGTAAATGTCTCAAGGCTTCCACATGCCACCTCTACTTCTGATGACTGCAGTGATTTCTCTTACTACCTTCTCTTTTAATACATCAGTGTAATTGATCCCAGCCATTCTTTTTAAATGTTTCAATGTGCTAGTTCTTCTGCAAAATAAACCACATATATTCATGTTTCATGGAGCAGCTGTCCAGTTTTCCATAACTCATGACAGCAATTGATGGCATTCTGTTCTTTATTCCTGCTTAGTTTGTCGTTATGAACTTTCAGAGTCTTTTTAATGCCTACCTTTGTGGCACATCACCAATTAATTTAGTAAAATTTATATATAATGACTGTAGGACACTAAAACTCATACTTTGTTGGTTTTATTTTCGTGTTGGGATGGCAAATCTCTTGCTCTTTCAGGTCCCACTTCAGATTTTTCTGATCTTTAAACTGGGATTGGGTGCCTCTTACTGTTTCTAGGTTTTTCTGCATTTAGTTATGTGGAGTTTTGCTGATGACACATAAGATTCTGGTCAGGCTAAGAATTAATGTTTTCTCCTATCAACTGGATTTATAAAAGTAAAATTATTTGTTAGGGTATATTTTTCTTGTTAAGAGATTAGTTGTTATGCAGAAAGTCAAACCTGCTTGGAATAAGAAAATCCTTTTGACAGCTCTTGTTCCAGAATTGCAGTTCAGTTAGTCCTTCTGATTTCCCTCTGGAAGACCTCTCAATTAGCTCATAGTCACTGCCTGATGATTTGCTAGAGATAAAGAGACTAAGTGACTTTCTGCACAGGTTTTATATTGAATTTCTCTGCATCTTGTTTAGACTTTTCCATATATATGTGTATATATATGTGTGTGTGTGTGGCACTTGTGTCCTGTGGCCAGAATAACACAGTGCCTGGCTTTACTGATTATTTCTTTGTATTTAATTTATTGTATTTCATAATGCTTGTGTTATGAAAGTAGAGGATGAATGACGGAGAGAGGAATGAGACACTCTTCTTTATCTCTGATTGTTGAGCCCTTTGTCTCTTCATTTGTGCCTCCTGCCCACCCTCCACCCCCTCCTCCAGTTAAGAAGCCAAAGTCTTAGGTGTGTTTCTCTGCCCCAAGTTTTAGTTGTTTGTTTTTAATCAACAATATAATATTTCTAGTCTCTTCTTTTGGTATGTTACTTGGTGCTTTGCAGCCAGTTACACCGGTCTCCAACTTCCTCCTTGTTTCTCATGAAGTTTTCATAAATGATTTCTGTATTGCAGCCCTTCAGGGTATATTGTGTGCTGTGCTGAATATTCTATTAAATATCTGGAAATAGAAATCATTAAACAGTCTGGGTCGTTAGGATATTTCTATGGTTTGAAGAACTGGTGTTCTGGAACACTGGCCTTAACATCTGTGCTAAGAAAACAGAGTTATGTGTTCTTGCAGGCCACTTTTGCAGACTTAATTTTGCTGTTCTCATTTGAGTTTTCTGCTGTTTTTCTTCATGAGTTATGCCTTTCCTTTACTGTGAAGATTTTTATTTTTCCCAAGTAGACATGCTTTGCAGCTTCCTGCCTGTTTGCTGTAGCACACGACATGGTTTTTCTTGTAGCTCATGCACCTTTCCTTACTGACTGTGGATGTAATGATGTGGATTTTTGTATTTATAGAATTGCTACATCTGTGAAACAGTTCTTTGATATGTAGGTGTGTGCGCCCTCCTGCCCTGTTTCCCTTGTTTAACACCAATCCACCTCTGTGCTTTTATAGCTACTTTAAACTTTTGTCTTTGCTCAGATGGTTGCCAATTACAAATCTCTTCTGACTTAGGAGTTCACTCATGGGTCATTTTACTTTAAATTTTTGTTAGTTCTGTATATCACAGAATTGCATCTTTTAATATGAAGAAGTTTCTTTTTGATCACCATTCTTTCAATATTAAGATTTGTCAGTCTCTTCTGTCCATGCCCTCTTCCTTTCCCCTATTTTATATTCATTTCCAGGAAAGTGTTGTGGGATAACATATTTTCCTTAAGTTCTCAATGATCTGCTGTGCTTCAAAGTTTTTTCTTCTTTTTTTCCCTTATTTTCCTCCTGCATGTGGAATACATTGTCTATATCTAACACTACAGCACCAGCTATTCTTCAGCTCATCTTCTACTTCAATAGTACCCTTGGCTATCATGTAGCCAATAACTTGTTATTTCAATCTTGCAGCATAATTCCCTGTAACTTTTAGGGTGAAGGATTTACACGTTGCAGCCACGAGGTCTCACCATAGTGTGTGTGCTTATATTTTCCTGTGCTGTGTTCAGCATCAGCTCCATTGCAAGCTTGCAGCCAAGTTGTGTTCTGAGATGTGCCAGGACTCTGGGGGGCTGGATGGTTGGGAATGCTGGAGATCAGAGAAAAGCTGGGACTGCTTTTAAAGGACAAGAAAGAATGGTAAGAGGGGGGTTGAAGGTGCTGGAAGAAATCATGGGGTGTTACTAAGTGATTTGAGACTGTGTGAGAGAGAACTGGAGGGCAAAATCTGGTGGTGTTACGTAATTTGAGATTTTGTTGCACCTGTCCCTATGTACGTTCCCAAAGATGCGAAACAGATTGCCCCAAGGGCTCTTAGAGTACACAGCTCTTGGAAGTTTGGTGTTCTGCTGCCACCTGTGAAGTGCCACCGTATGCTCCCAGAATCATCTGGACTCAGAGTTCTGCATTTAGCCATGCCATTCACTGGCTTATGAGTGGTATAGTTAAGAAAGTGAGTACTTGATGTGGGTGAAAGATTGGTTTGTACTTTCTTAGGTAACAGCGTGACACCCTCTGGACGGTAATGGGTACGTGTTAGTATGCTGGCTGCTTTTGGACAGAAAGTGAACTTTACTGTATTCTTTCTGTTTCTGCTTTAGCAAAGGAAGTGGTTTGGACAGTGAATTGGTCCCATGCTGCTTGGAATTGAGTAAGCATTAGTGGGAAAGTGATAATGGCAAAAATTGTCATAGCTTATCCATCTTATATGATGGTTGATTAAAATTTTATTGCTACACATCATTTAAGTATTTTATGTTCATTGGAATATATTTTTATTTATAATCTTTTTTTTCCCTCTCTGCTCACTTGTGTGAGAATTTGCTTGGGTTCTGTGTCTTTTTCCCTCAAACAAATAAATAATTTTTGTCTTTCTTCTAGCAAACTGAAAAAGCTAAGTGAAGATAGTTTAACTAAGCAGCCTGAAGAAGTCTTTGATGTTCTGGAGAAACTTGGTGAAGGGTAAGTGCAGCTATTTACAAGGAGATGGGATCAGAGGGAAACAGTAGATTGAGCATATGTTGGAATATTAAGTTACAGAGAGGATCTTTAAATGTCCTAAGGAATGTTTCTACAGACAGGTTTTAGTAATAAAGCAAATGCATGCATCAGTAGATTTCCACACTTCCCCAGATCCATCTCTGCATTTTTGGTGTCTGTTAACACAGCAAAGGTGCTTGCACCTCTGCTGGAATTAGAGACTCTAAAGCTTAATACCGATGCATTCTTCAGGGACACATCTCTCCTGTGGTTCCTGTAGAACTGATCTTTTTGCAGCCTGAAAAAAACCTCAGGCTTCTGCATGGACATATGGCTTCTGTGACTGTTTGTGAGTAATGGAAATCAGAGGCAGTTTATGTTGGTTTTAAAGAAAATTCCTCCTTTTATTTTTAGGTCTTATGGCAGCGTGTTTAAAGCAATACACAAAGAGTCTGGACAAGTTGTAGCAATTAAACAAGTCCCAGTGGAGTCAGATCTTCAAGAAATAATTAAAGAAATCTCTATAATGCAACAATGTGACAGGTATGTATGACAACTCTGTTCCCTATCTAAGAGTCTGTGTGAAAATATATTTGTGCTTGTGAATGTATCTGAAATATATATACTACAAACCTTTTTTTTCATGGAAAAGTAAATTGTCCACACAGGCTTTTAATTCAAGGAACCAATTTGCAGACCTCCTCCTATCCTTTGGACTGAAGGAAGGACAAATAGTGTACATAGCTGAAACTGTTGAAAGAATAAATACTCTCCTCTGATTAGACTTCTCAATGCTTCACTTTACTTGCACTGTCAAGCCTGAAGGTTACTGTTTCCTTTAAATGCCTTAGGCTTGGTGAATTCGCAGTTGCCTGTTTCAGAACACTGGTAAAGGTGTCTCTAGCACAAGTTTAATGACCAGCAGTTGACTTCCAGAATAGTGTTCTCTTGGTTGCTTTTTTTTGTACAGGAATATACCTTTTAAATTGCAAGTGAAAATCTTGTAATAGTTCTGGAAGACTGTTAGCTTGCATATGTTCACAAATGATCTATCTTATGATTGCTAGTCTTGTAGAAACGGAAGCCATGACATCGAGTGTGTGAAAGGATGCAGAAATTACTTTGCATTTCCTGTAGTCTATGGAGTCTTTGATTGTAACTTCTAAGTCATATTTGCTAGTGTCAGTCTTCATTCATCTCTGATCAGTGGTACCACAGTCTGTTTGTGTGTAATGGCAGCCTTCCACGTCATGAATCTATAAGGCACAAGATCAGTATGTTGTACTTGTTAAATGGTAGACATTTTGACTGGTTAGGAGGAGACTGACCCACCTTGCCTTCTGTAAAGGCAGGTTCCTGTAGTACTAACAGTTGCTGCTAGTTTTGACCAGTCTTTGGTAAAGATAGCACCATGTTGCAGGTGGCAACCATAGGTCCTCTCCTTTTCTTAGGTGAGTTTTCTAATAAAGAATGTTGATGCCTGACATTCTGATCCTAAAATAGTGCTTTGCTCCAAAACGGTGTTTGATTCTACGCCACAATGTAGGTGTTCTGACATCTTCCATAAGTTATGCCATCTAATAGCTTTTTTGGAAGGATTGTCCTTGTTATGTTTGCCACATCTGTTTCTACCTTGTTTTTGTAAGTGACTCTGAGGAAGCATTCTGTCAGGTGGCAAACTGATGGGCAGCAAAGTGCTAAGTTTTGTTTGTGGCAATACTGTCTCTTCGCATCAGACACTTCAGTATGAAAATGCATTGGCAAATCCAGAAGTCTTGTTCAAACCCACACTAGATTCTGTTTAATACAGAAGTCTAGCTCTGTGCTTGAAACGAGTTCATGCTTGAAAACCAGGAAAATGTGGATGAGTTTCCATGTTGTTTTGCTCAGGAGACAGGAAAACAAGGCAGCCTTTTTAAGAAGGGAAACATTCAAAAACTTGGTGAGAAGAGTTAAAAATGAAGAGAGCCCTTAGAGGAGGGAAGCTCTATGTTTGGGGAAAATATGTCTATATTTGTAGATTGCTAAAAACTTGTTACATAGATAGTAGTGCCTTTATAATTTGATTAAGTAGTCAGACTTTATTCTAATGACATTGGTTAAGCTAATCACAAGTTTACAATGTATTTGGCTGCTTTAGCTGTGTTAGTGTGTGTCAGGCTGTGATTTTTAACAACAATTGTGCTGGTGATTTTTTTTCCCTTCCTACGAATAATTAATCTGTTTATCTAACTTTTTTTTCCATCTAGTCCCTATGTTGTCAAGTACTATGGCAGCTATTTTAAGAACACAGATCTCTGGATTGTTATGGAATATTGTGGAGCTGGCTCTGTGTCGGACATTATTAGACTGCGTAATAAAACGGTGAGTTTTTTAAAAAAACCCCTATTAACACTTACTAAAATGAAATTGTGAATTAAGACCAGAAGCCAGAGTAAAAGTTGGAGTTACGAGACAAGGTCTTGGCTGGTGTCAAGGGGCCTATCGTTGCCTTGGTTACTCAGTCAGCACCTGCATGAGCTTGTTTCCTATCTTTGTGCATTCCTTCATGAAGTGATCCTCAGCAGAAGCAAGTGCATTTTGAAATACCAAGATCTTGTGAGTTTCTTGAAAACTGCTGCTTTGTACAAGGCAAAACTGCTGCTTTTTCCCCTTACCCCTTCCACCTCAAAGTCTGTCAGCAGGCTGCTATGCACAGTTTGGAAACAGGTATAAAATTCTCTTGCTCTCACTCAGTAAGTAATTAGGGAGTGTGAGAAGTAACTGGCATTACTCAAGGAACAAGAAGGGGAAGAGATGCTGGTTAAGGAATGTAAGAAGGAGCCAAAATGAAGGTTGCATGGAAGTGTCTTAATGGACTTATAAGAGTGGTAATATAGAGGAAGCCTGTGGGAAGAAGGCTTTGTTAGTTCTAATTAAGAAACAGCCTCTGTGAAAAATGTTTTGTGGTAGATGTCAAACGATATTTAGTTCCTTCGAGTCCATTGTTTTTAATAGTGGGCTGTAACAAAAGGTATTCCTTTTATCAAGAACTCTGAGGTGACACTAGTTGCTGCCCTCCACATTCTGTAAATGCGCCCTGAAGTGTTCCTTGCACCATACTTGGGAGGAGAGGGGTAAAGTAAAGGAGAGAAAAACAACATTCAGGCTTAGACTAAAAGGATCCCCTTTGGGAAAGGTGACTTGTATCAGGGCTGCTGTAATGCTGAGCTGATGACTGGGAAAAAGCCAGAAACAATGGGAGATTGCTGGTGTGCTGCAACCCTTAGAACTGGTGTTCTTGCAGTTGTATATTATTGAAGGATCAGTAGCTCCAATAAGAAATGGTGCAAACTAGTCCAGAATTAAAAAAACTAACAAACAAAACCCATTTAAAACAGGATTTTAAAAAAAGAGTAAACTTGAGTGAGAATTGATAGAAAATGCTTGAATTTTTATTTAAAAAACGTGTGCATGTGTGTGTAATTATATTAAGTAAATCAGACTCTCTAGTTTCTCTTGTATCTATTTTAGGATATTGACATAGTAGATACATCAAAGATTTGAGGGGAAGAGATACTGAAGTCTTGGAGCACAAGCATACTGGTGATCAAACAAACTACCTCTTCTGCTCTTTGTGGTTAAAGTTGATATGATTAAATAGCATAAATTCTGTTTTAAGAAACTGAGTAATCAGTAAATACATAGATGCATGTGATAAAGCTAACATAACTTTTGTAAAGGCAAATCATGTGGTGCATGGCTAGTAGGGCTCTATAAAAGAATTGATGGGGACACAAGTAATGCTGGTTGGTGTAAAGTTGATCTGGATGTGCTTTGTGCTGAAAGGTTTTTGAACGGATTTCACACCAGAGGCTCTTCAAGAAAATACACCTGGAATGGAGTAGATGGGGAGTTCTGTCACAGATGGGTTTAAACATAAAGAAGAGGATGTGAGTAAGTGGTCATTTTGGGCCTACAACGTGGGTCTGTGCCATCGTCTTTCAGAAACAGGATAGAAATACTGATGAGAGAGGTTATATTCCTAGTGGTTAAGACTGGGAAGGACTTGAGAGGCTTTGTGGTACTGAGAAAGTAAGCTTAAGTAAATGCAGAGAAATACATTGGGCTTGGTGAGGGAGGCAAAGTCTTTCCATACAGGTTCATGAGAACTTCAGATTAATATTTAGAAATAATAGAACAAGTAAAGCAGTTGTCAAATATTACCAAGGACATAACAGAACTATGGAAGTTAGATGAAGGTGACAAGGCTGATTGGAAGTGAAGTATGCTTCTCTCAAGGGGATACTAAATGGTTTGGGATACTTCTGTGCTGAGAAGAGGTACCTGGAGGGAGAGACATGGTGGAAGGTTTTGAGAACCATGAGTAGCACCAAAAAAAAAAAAGATACGGGTATCTTACTGTTTGTTACAAAACAAGAGATCACTTGTGATAGTAGATGCAAAGCAAATCTTTTTTCTTGGCGCATGATGGTGAGATCCACTGTGTAGTTTTAGAAGTTCTTATATATGACAAGAGTTGGCTTTCAAAAGGCAGGAATATTTTTCATAAGACCAGGAAAAAATGACTGACTGTGAATGTTGAAGCAGACAGCTTATCACAGTTTACTTGACATGTGCTTACATTTAGACAGGCTGTCAGGCTGGATAGAATTTTTATGCTGACTTAGGAGAGGGAGTATTCGGGTGCCTATAACAAAAAAAAGTGAAGCAAACGTCTCCATTTCTCACTTGCCATGCCTACTTTTTGCAAGTTTTGGAAGATTAGGCAGAGGCTTTGGACTTGTTTGAATTCTTTTGCTCTTGATGGAACAGTGGCCCAGACTGCTGTGTGATGTGCTTGTGGCTGTGTCCCTGGAATGAGGCTGCTGAAAGTACTTGAGCAGTCTGTTGATGATACTATATTTTATTTATTTATTTATAAAATGAAAACAGGAAGTGGTTTCATAACCACTAATAATGAGGTGAGAATTCATTCTTGTTTTGTCAGAGTTTTTACTGAATAGGGTCAGGCACATAGGGTTATGTACTCTGTGACTTTGCTGAATTGTCAACAAATGAAGACTTCATTTAACAAATGAAGACTGTGGCTGTGCCAAGCAGAAGCTTATTTCCTGCTTCATGTGCTAGGAAAAGTAACTGAGAAAGTGAAAGTTGAAGTAAGAACCCTTTAGTGCAGTGACCATTAGGATTATAGTTTGGACTTGATTTTAAAGTCTCTTCCAACCTAAATGATTCTATGACCATTAAAATTAAATCATAGGAAAAGGTGGATGCCTCCTCATATTTGGGGAGGAATCATTAATATGTATTTGCCTTTGTTGCTTGTCTCTAAAACTAAGAGTTTACTGCTCTTTTTGTGGATCTGTGGTTCCCCTTCTTCAAAAGTTTTGCTTGTCTAAGAAAGTGAACAACACTGGGCTTTGCTTTAATGGACTGAAAATAAGGGAAGCAGAAGTCAAAGTTAGGGAAAGGTTTAGTGGCAGTTGGGAGCCTGTTCATACAGAGAAGTTTTGGGCTTGACAGGAGCGGCTGGTTTGGGAAGTATATGTATCTTGCACAAAGTGTGGGTTGCTGCCAGAAAAGGCAGTTCTGCTGTTATCATCCAACCTGACTGATGTGTTCCTACCTTTTCCATGCCTCAGATGCAGTGATTGTGTGTGGTTGCAGGGTGATCCTGGATAAGCTTGATGATGGGGGAACTTTTTCCTCTCTGGTCTGTCCTTTCCACCCCCTCATGAGCCAGCTCAGGACTTACTATGGCAGCACAGTGGCTGATGCAAGAGAGACGTTAGGAATGAGCAGTGGGGAAAGCAAAGGAAAAGAAGGTATGAGACTTTTTCAGTGGCAGCTTGAAATAGAACAAGATGATAATTATGAAGCAACAGTCCTGTTGGCTGCTCTTAACATATGGGAGAATATTTACACACCACCAACCATTTGCTCATCCTCTGATCATGATTAACTGAGTCATTCTAATCCTGACTCTTTTGGTGACCAAATTCAATTGACTGTTGCATTCCATGTGGTGGCCATGCAGGATGTTTATCAGACAAAACCTTCTTATTTGAGTCAGTATGGTAAGTGACAAGTGTAGCAATGACTGTTGGACACGTAGTGTGCTGTTGGATCCAGAGGTTCTGCGCTTTGTACTTCCTTTATATGCCAGTTTATATGTCAGTTATGTATACATTGCCTCATGTATTCTTAATGGTTATCTTCTGCCATGGTGTCATAGCTAATTACTTTTTCCCATGTGTTTAGGTTCCAGTAATTCAAATGAATAGTGTATCTGAATCTCTAGATGGTGTGTTTGAGTGTCCTCCTGGTTTTGCTTTCTTTATGTGCTACTGTGGGCATCCAGGGCAAATCTTCTGTTGTCTCTCTGGGCTAAAGGCACTTTGCTCATAAGAATCTATTTTGCAATTTTAAGCTGTTGTATGTCTCAGTAATTTCACAGTTAAAATAGTCTTCATTTGTAAGCTTTTGCTGCACTAAAGTACATGTGATCAGCAGCTGTAGATCTGTTATCTAAGGCCTAATAACTGTTATATTTTCTATTTGAGTAGCATCTATCACAATATACTTCCTCAGTTGAGCCTGCATGTATTAATTAATATCCAGATAGTCCATACACAAAGGCTGAAATTCCTTCTGTACTGGCTAACTTGCTTAACTGGTCTTGGTGACCGTGGACACGTCCACCCAGGATGTGCTGCTGACCATGTTCTGTCACTAAGCCTTCCAGGAGGTGAATTGAGTCACTGTGTTACTGCTCAGAGGCTGATCATTAGGCCAACACTCTTCAAGTACTTCTCTATGCAGGCAGGCTGAGGAAGAGGAGGAAAGAAGTTGATCACAGATATCCTGTTTGCCTTATTCTGTGTCTAGCCTTACAAAGCAAGGTGGTTTGCATTAGCTCTGCACTGCAACACAGAAATTATTCAGTGCTTGTCTAATAAAATCCTTACTATAGTTCTGAGTGATTGACTTACATAAATGCTGGGTGGAATTATCTCAATTTTAGGGAATTATTTTTAATTAGTTCTTTAGGGTAGCATTGCAAGTTCATTAAAAAATGGGGCGTAGTGTCCGAATCTCAAAATGATAGGCCTTTCTTTCAACTTGCAGTAATACTGTATTAATTTGCTTGGAAATTAGCTCATAGGAGAAAATAAGTGTTCAACTCAGGGAAGAAAAGTATTTGCTAGGAATAAGGTGCATGCTATGCACTGGCTGATTTTCATGCAAGAAGAGGAAGTTAAGCTGCACTGTTATTCATCTGTTTCCAAAATAACTATGTATATATTACATGCAAATACAGTTGGCAAAAAAAGCATTCAAAAGTTGGGAAGTTCCAGAATGAAGATTGGCCACGCAGCATCCTCTGGTACATGTGCAGTGTGAAACACTAATTGTCTTCTCATCCCTGTTTTTCTACAAGATTCAGTGTTAGCAGATCATGCTCATTCTGAGGAATAATATGCTATTAAAATACATCCTCTGAAGTCTGGTGTCTATTTCCAAAATGCTGTAGCAGTTGTTCTGAAGACAGAACTGTCTTTCTCCAAGCTTTCTGACCTTCATCTCTCCATTAAAATAAATACTGTTGTTACCTAGGGAACATCTGCAGGTCAGTTCTGAGGCGAATTAGCTTCCTGGATGATTTTTGTAGTGTCCTGCCTCGATTACCCAAGGTAGGTGCACAAAATGTTGGAGCTCGTTTTGTGAGCAATCTTAAAGCTGTTGGTAGCCATGTAATATTAAAATCCTCAGCGTCATGTAATTCACTGACTTTGTTTTTAAAGTGCTTCTTGGAAGAAAGCTTCAGTTCTAATGGCTGTATTTGCTGTGTTTCATAATATTTGTGTTTGCTACTGATCTCTCTGCAGTTGGGTCACTGCTAAAAGCTGAGAGAGGCTATAATATGTTGACAGGGAGATAGGATTTTCACATTTTTTTCTGATCTGTACAGACTGTCCAGTTGCATATTAAGCAAATGTCCTTTCTCTCCCCACCTTCCCTCAAGTTTCCAAAGGCAAATGTGTGGAGACTTTAGAGTGGCAGAAGTCATATCTGTGGTTCGAAGTCAGTAATAAATTTTTTAGTCTGAGCTGCTACAGATTTTTCAAACCAAAGATTGTTAGAATTACTAAGCAGTAGGGGTTTTTTCCCTCTTTTAGATAATTTTTGTTTTTGCCAGTTTTAAATTGCTGAAAAAATTAAGTAACCATGTAAACACAGAGCAAAAATTTATACTAAAGTTTTCTAATAAGAAGTGGCTGTTTAAATCAATGTTTAATCAAGGCCAGTTATCTACTGGTACCCTATACACAGCTCCCATGGTAAAACACACAGAGTCTTATTCCTATTGTAGTAAAGGGTTTAACCTTACTGCCTCCCCACACTGCTTTTTCCCCTCAAAGAGCCCCATCATTGTTTGCCTTGGAGAGCCAGAAATAACAGCTGAATTTTTAGTGTATTTCCAATTTGAGTCAACCTCACTGCATATAAAATTATAATCTGGGCAATAAAAATTTTCACAATTCAAGAAATTAAACCAAGTGGTTTATGGTTATGGTCTTACATATGTATTTTATTTTACAATAAAAGAATCTGCGATTAAAGTTGGGATGGATTTATTGGTCTACATTATTGTGGTGAGAAAGTGCAGGAAGTGTAGAAAAGTGGTAGGTAAAAGAAAGGCTACTGGGTGTTTATTTTAGACATGGTGCGGAAGAGGTGAACAACCACTGATTTAGAGTAAGTCATAATTTTAGTTTGGAAGGGACCTCTGGAAGTCATCTAGTTGAATCTACTGTTCCAAGGAAGGTCTTAAGTCCACTTATTATTTAGGACCTTGTTCAGCTCAGTTTTAACAGTGTGAAAAGGGGGAGATTTAAGTCTTGCTCTGTTAACATCTTTTTTCTTGTATACTCTGTGAGGATGTTTTTGTTTTATCGCCAGTTCAGATGGTTTGGGTGGTTGGACTCAATCTTTGAGGTATCTTCTGACCTGGTTGATTCTGATTATTTGTTTAAAATTGCATTGGAATATGCTCTCTTTTCAAGCAAAACAAACTGTGCTCTGTCAGCTTGGTACATCATGTACCAAGCATGGTACAACATAGTCCCCACTGCTGGACTCTCCAGTTTGTCAGCATTTCTTTTATAGCAGCCTGGATCTGGGCTCAGTGTTCCAGATTTGGCTTCACAAGTGCTAAATAAAGGGGGACATTTACTTGACCTGACTTGCTGTCTGTGCGTTCCTAATGAAGGCCAGTATGTGGTTAGGTTTATGTTCAGCTTGTCTACTGGAGCCACCTCAGAATGCAGCTGCCTGCTGAATTGATCCTAGTCTAGTGCATGTTATTTGTGGCATGGGGTTCTTCTCTCCTGGGTGTGGGACTCTGCCTTTCTTGAACTTAGAAACTGGTTGTCAACCTAATTCCTCCAACTTGTTGAGGACGCTTTACGTGGTAGCCCTGCCCTGCCTTTAAGTGTATTGATTGCTCCCCCCTTGTTTCATGTCATCCGCAAATATGACAGGGGTGTGTTCTAGCTCATTGTTCAGGTTGTTGATAAAGATGTTGGGAGTATTCACCCTAGTATTAATTGCTAAGGAACATTGCTTGCAATGGCCAGGAAAACAGGAAGGACTGTTTTAATACGTTGAGGATGTTGCCCTTTGTGCTCTACCAGCTCTTCAGGGTTCCATTGCCCTTTAAGGCAGCATGCCCTGGGGTCCCACTTACTAATTCCTTTAACAAGCTGAGGTTTGCTTTCTGGAAATCTGATTCTGCTATTTTCTTTTGTCACTTTCCTCCATAACTTAGCTTTCATCATCTTAGAGTTGCTTACCAAGGCTGCCTCTGCCATCCCTATCCAATTCTTACTCTAGTCATCAGTAGCTGGTCTAGTGGAACACCTGCAGTAGTGGACCTGTACAGCACCTGCAGTAGAAATTTTAACTGCTCGCTTCTGGATTTTTTTTTTTTCTTCCCTACCATGTTGCCCTCCTAGCAGGTATTGAGGCGGTTGACACAAAGACCTGTGTTCAGAGGTCTCTTCCAGTGCTAAGAATGACTTTGTCTACTTCACCTCTTTGATTGGGTGCTTTACAGCAGAGATGTTGTAATGGCATCCACCACCTGGATGGCACCCACATCACTCTTCGGGCTGCTTTTCTGGTTTTAATCTACAAACTCTCAACAAGTTTAAATTCTATAGCGAGCTGTATGTTTGTCAGCCCTACTCATCCTTCATGCTCTTTGCTTGTGAGGAGCCTGCATCCATTTCTCACAACATACTAGTTGTGTGAGCTATCCCTCTGTCTCTAATTCCAGTGACATCACAGCTGTGCACGGGATGGCAGTTCTTCCTGTTTGCATCACAGGCTGTATACTTTTGTACACAGGGTTTTAAATGTACCCCTGACTGCCTTACATTCTCTTAAAGAGAATGAGAAAACCTCTGGAATCCTGTCTGATACATGTTTCCTCCTTCCTTATTCCTTCACTTACCCGAAGGCTTTGCTTTCTGTTTCCTGGTGAACCTAGATTAAAGCTCTTCTCACTAGATTAGCAAAGATACTCATCCTTTGTCAGGTAGATCCTGTTTCTCCCCAGCAGTCCTCATTCCTCTGGGGATCCTGTGTTCATAAAACCACTAATGCTTTCTGAATGTTAGCAGACCTGCTGGAAGGTGGTGATACGCAGATGCTCCTGCTTGAGGCTTCCCCCTTGTCTGGCAGGATCAGGAAGGCTGCCACACAGATCCTTGTTCACTTGCACAGATTATCCAAGGTCCCTCCTGGTGATACTGTCAGGACCAGTGGGGATGGTATGAACGGGTGTGTAGTTTGTGAGCCAAGTGACCTATTTGCAAATGTGTTTTATATAATGGTAAAGTTGTTTTTAAGCAGTGACAACTCAGTCAAGTGCTGCCTGTTAGAAAGGCACATGGTTGTATTGTTTTAGCAGACCTGTGGTAAGGACTTCCAGTGATGTTCTTGGTCTTATTCACGGTGTTTTGTTAGAAAAGGACTTTGGAGAACCAAGCTAACTAAATCGATGCTCATCACAACTGAGTCTAGACAGGACAGGTATACATTGCTGGTGCTGCTGAATCATAGTTAAAATCTGTTTTCTCATGTTAGCTGCACTTAGTGCAGTGCTGAAGAGACTCTGTACTGTTCTGCATTACTTCTGAAGTTGTGCTCAACATCTGGTTCAGTACTTTGTAGATGTCTTGCAGTAAGGTGCAACTTGATAGTGATGAATAAGGGCTTAGGAGTGTGACTTCTGTGTTCTGATCACTTGATCTGCCTATGTCTGTGTATTAATGTTAGCTAATGTTAAGCATTGATCATGGGAGGTGCCTGAAATTTCCTGAAATACTGTTCCATATGAGCCACTAGATATGTTTTAGATAATTTTATGTTGCTGCTAGGCTATAGTAATTTTCAAACTACAGGCAGAAGACCAGTGTGTTACCACTATCTCGAATTACCCAGTACAAAATGCTACTTTAAGGTTAAGAGAAGATGGGGTCTGTTGTGTATTATATTCAAGAAACATTACAAAAGTTATGTTGCTGGGATTACATAGTCAGAAACAAAGCTGAAAAAATACCAATACTGATCACCTGTGCAGTGAATGTTCATTGTTATATTTACTGTGGCATATTTTCCATATGATTTTATGTGCAGCATGACTTGGACTCAGTAAGAAGAATAATTTTTGCAGCCTCTCTTCATATGCTCCCATGCCTAAGTTGTTATACTTGAGGAAAAATGGTATCCTCCTATGATAGTGAGTTCTTACTCTGTCCATTACTCTAGTATTGAGGTATCTCCTTAGTTATAATCTACGAGTAAATAGAGATTATCTCTATTAGTTTGAGACAATTAAACCAGACCTTGTTATCATAAGTAATTTAGGTGACATGATTTCGTACCTCTGTCAAAGATACAGGTTGTGATTTTGTTTGAGCACTGTCTTCACGCAGAGCATTTAGACCTACTTAAAAAAAAGAAGTCTGAAATGTAGTTGTTCTGAAAGGGAAGCTCAAGGAAAATGATTGTCAGGAGAGTGTAGTCTTACTAAAGTTTGTAGCAGGCAGTGGGAACTAGAATCTAACTTTGACTTCAGGCTAGAGCTGTAACTGCAACAACTGTTTTTGAAACTTTCTGCCCTAACTCCTAAGTTATATGTCAAATACTACAAGTAGGAAGGGTATCATGGTAGCTCTCATCTCTCCTCCCCTGCTTATTTGCTCATCTCTCCTGCATCTCTGTTTTGTTGTTTGTCCAGCATTGTCTTCACATAAATGAAGAATAGGAGAGGTATGTAATTATGATAAAACGTGTGATGTTTGAGCTTCATAACTTCTGGTGGAAGAATGGCTCCTTTATTTGCCATGAGAGTGGACTTAGGCAGTGTGCTCAACCTAATCAGACAGTTTAGATGCAGTAATTTGATACTTCCTGGAAGCATCAGGCTTAATGTGCTTGTATTAGTGTAAAAAGAGCAGCTGGGAATGGACTTAGGCAGTTAAAGCAATTCAGTTGACCCAGACTCCTTTAGAGGGGCCCTTGGGAAGGAGAGTGACTGTGAGCAGAGAACCTGTAGACAAGTTGTCCCAACAGCTGCATGGATTAGGTAGTGTGTGATAGACTGTATAAACGCACCCTTAAGACTCTCTTGTGCATGACATCCATAACCAGTTAGACATAAATACGTGGATTAGCTAGTCTCTTAGTAGATGTGGAACACCTGAATTTGCTGCCATCTGCTTTGCTCCAAATTTTGATCTTAAAGATTGGCTTCATGCCTAATGTTTTTATGTAGACTGTAGAGTTGTTTGCCTTGATCATTCACATTCTTTTTAATATATAACCTGCATGTGGTTTTGATGATGAAGGATTAGAAGCTGCTCCATGGCTGACTTGTATTTAGAGGGAAGCAGAAACTCATCAAAGGGACATGGCATACAGATTTAGAACTAGCCAGAGATACCAAGCAGGTAAATGTTCCACCAGATTTTAAGTGAGGATCTTGACACAATTGGAAATCAGAAACAAAGCAGAAAGATTATGACTGTGAAATTATACTAAGGTGTGAGGTATAGTGCATGGTATGCTGATGGAAGAATGGTGCTGTGTGTTGGAAACTTCAGAATAAAATAAACCAACTGTTTTACAGGAAACGTTGTCCATAGTTTGATCAGGGATAGTATGGCGTAAGAACCATACATCCAGATGAGGATAGCGACATCTGACTGGAACATATTTTTATTATTAAAATACTACATAGATTTGTTTCTTCTAATTGTTCTGTGTGGTGGTTGGCAGTGGCATTACTTACATGTCAGTGTCAAGCTGCTACTAGAACTGAAGAGTACCAGGTGATGAGTAGATGGCAAGTTGTGTGCTGTGACAAGGCATCTTATGGACGGAATCTGTACTTTCCTGTCTGTAAGTTGAAAGTCACTGGCAGGGACACAGACACTACACTACCCATGCTTATGAAGAGAGCCTCTGATTTGGAGGTATTTTGTTGTGAATTTTAAAGGTTTGTAGTTTTGTAAGATTTTGTGAATAAATGAATAGCTGGAGATGCTTTGGATCTTTGTGTCCTTTGGTCCCTTGTTGCTTCCAACAGTTGGTAGGCTCAAAAAGTGTGTCTGCCTCTATTTATTCCCTCAAATTCCGTCAGGTTTGTGTTAGTTTGTGTCAACTAGTTCTATATGATGTAAAGAAGAAATATATATTATCTTTTGCTGTGTTAGAAAAAAACTAAGTGAAAAGTATTTTCATATACTTCTCAATGAAACAGTTTTTTCCTATCTTGTAACTATGAAGACGTGAGGTGTTGATGCATTTAGGTAATCTGCCTGCAGGAATAAGTCTTTTTAGTACAAGTTTAGAATGACGGACTCCATTGTAAAATCCAAACGGGGTTAACTGCTATTCTTACCACAGGGGAAAAAGTGGAACAGAACAGAATGTTTCAGTTGGAAGGGTACTACCATGTTCATCTGGTCCCACTGTCTGACCAATTCAGGGCTGACCAAAGGCATGTTGTTGGTGACTTTGTCCAAATGCCTTGTACACACTGACAGGCTTGGTGCATCCATCACCTCTGGGAAGCCTGTTCCCATCTTTGATGACCCTCTCAATAAAAAAAATGCTTCCTAATGTCCAGTCTAAGCCTCTTACAGCTGTGAACCATTCCCACGTGTCCTATCCCTGCATACCAGGGAGAAGAGCTCAGCACCTCTATCTCCACTTCCTCTCCTCAGGAGACTAGAGGTCAATGGGGCCACCTCTCGTCTCCTTTTCTCCAAACTAGACAAACCCGAAGTCCTCAGCCATTTCTCACACTATGTTCCTTCCAGCCTTTTCAACAGCTTTGTTTCTGTCCTCTGGACACATTCACATTCCTTAACATTCTTCTTTAATTGTGGGGCCTAGAACAGCACACAGTGTTCAAGGTGAGGCCACACCAACGCTGTGTACAGCGGGACAATCACCTCTTTTGACATATTGCAGCAGGGTCAGAGGAGGGCCATGAAGTTACTAAGAGGACTGGAGCATCTCCCTTGTGAAGACAGGCTGAGGAAGTTGGGGCTGTTCAGCCTGGAGTAGAGGAGACTGCATGGAGACCTCGTAGCAACTTTTCAATGTCTGAAGGGGCCTACAAGGGAGCCAGTGAGGGACTCTTTGGTAGGAACTGCAGTGATAGAACAAGGGGTAATGGGTTCACATTGAAGGAGGAGAAGTTACGGTTAGATGTTAGAAAAAAGTTTTTTACTGTAAAGATGGTGAGACACTGGAACAGGTTGCCCAGGACATGGTGGCTGACCCAACCCTGGCAGTGCTCAAGGCCAGGCTGGATGAGCCTTGAGCAACCTGATCTAGTGAGGAGGTGTCCCTGCCCATGGCAGGAGGGGTTGGGACTAGGTGATCTGTAAGGCCTATTCCAACACTTAAATTCTATGATTCTATGATTCTTTGATTAAATTCCATGCCATTAATGATGATTGCCCAGTGCTCCAATCTGTCTAGATCCTTCTGCAGGCTTTTCATCCAAACAGCATCTCCCATTTTGGTATCCCCAGTGAGCTTACTAATGGTGCATTCAACTTCTGCAGCTGGATCATTGATGAAAATACTAAACAGAGCTGACCCTAGCATTGAGCTTTGAGGTACATTACTGGTGACAGGTTACCAGACAGATGTAGGTCTGTTTGCTACAACCCTTTGAGTCCTGCTTTTCAGTATCCAGTTCACTGTGTACCTGCTTGTCTCATGGAAGGATACTGTGAGTGACAGTATCAAAAGCCTTATTGGAACGAAACCCGCTTTATGCACCACTTACCCTTCATTCACTAGGTGGGTAACCTTATCATAGAAGGATAACAAATCAGTTAAACAGGACTTTCCCATTGTAAACCCATGTTGATGGTGCATGATGTTCTTTCAATGTCTTTCAGTATTATCCAGTATGATCTTTTCTGTTAGTTTCACAGAAACTGAGGTTAGACTAATAGGCTTGTAGTTTCCCTTATGCCCTTTTTGCAAATTGAAATAATGTTGCCAAGCTTCCAGTCAGCAGGGACCTCAGACTCTAATTTTTCAGGAACTAAAACTACCCCCAGAGGAACACATACTTGCTTTTTGTTCAGACAGTCAACTAACTTACTGTGTATTCTTAATAGTAAAATATTTTGGAATTCCTTTATTTTGGGGTGATACTTAAGCTTTAAGTATAGACAAGTTAGCTAAAACAAACTGCCCATGGTTTATTCAAATTGGCATAAATGCACCTAGTCTTGTTGTATGGAGTGGTTTAGTTGTAAATTGTACTAATACGGAATTACAGAATGGTTGATGTTGGAAAGAACCTCTGGAGGTCATCTTGCCCAACCACCCCGTTCAAGCAGGGCCATCTAGAGTTGGCTGGTTAGGGAGGGCTATGTCCACATGGCTCTTGAATGTCACCAAGGAGTGAGGCTTCACAGTCTTCCTGCGCAAAAACTGTTCCCTGCTGTTCACAGGGAACCTCCTGTTATTCATTATGTGCCCATTATCTCTGCTTCTGTTACTGGACATCACCGAAAAGAACCTGCCTCTGTCCTCTTTGCACCTTCCCTTCAGATGTTTGTATGGATTAGAAAAATCCCTGGTGAGCTTTATCTTCTCCAGTCTGAACAGTCCCAGCTGTTCAGGGGAAGCCAAAGAGGGAATCTTCATTAGGAACTGTAGTAGTATGATAAGGAGTAATAGGTACAAATTGAAAGAGAGGAAATTTAGATTAGATATTAGGAAGAAATTTTTTACTGTGAGAGTGATAAGATACTGGCACAGGTTGCCCAGGGAGGTTGTGGATACCCCAACCCTGGTGGTGTTCAAAGCCAGGTTGGATAAAGCCTTGAGCAACCTGGTCTAGTGGGAGGTGTCCCTGCCCGTGGCAGGAGGGGTTGGGACTTCATGATCTTCAAGGTCCATTCCAACCGCTTAACATTCTATGATTCTTTGACTGTATTTCAGTTTATCTTGCAGTTGATTTCAAGTCCCTTCTTCTTTGACTCCAGGTCAGGTAGAAGGTGTTTCACTCTCATGGCACAGTGCCGGGAAAGCTATCTTACTTGAGCTGTGTACAGCAGGCTTTGCAGTTCTCTTGGCATAAAGTAGCACAAATAAAGGCTTTGAGCAGTGTGCTGCTGAATAGAAGCACTGAAAGATCCCAAAGATAAATGGCAGGCAAGGAATGCACCATGCCAGCAGAGGCTGCACCTGCTTGGCTTGGAGCTAATGCCACTGTCAGTTTCATCC
>NW_008654673.1:22810-40557 GCF_000695815.1 Acanthisitta chloris
TCTTTGGGTGTAGCAACACGTGTACTTATATGGAAATCCATGCCAATTTGAGCAGCTCCTGCTCTGCTACATCCTTGTTGACTATGCTGTGAGTTGAATTTGGGAACTGATTAGTTGGAAAAATAATTTAGCAGGCAGGTTTGTTTTTCACTAGGGACTGTTACAGTTGTTCAGTGGAAGGGCTAACACACGGTGGGAATTATTGCTGTAGATTGCAGTGAAAGGAGAGACTAGAGCTTGGCACTGCTGTTAAATAAATGTATGTGTAACTGCCCTTGGGCTCCACACCCAAGTTTTATGAGACTGGATAGAAGCTGGAATAGGGAAGTGGTTCTGTTTGTTGAATAATTCAGACTTGTTATGAGCAGCTCAGGTGCACATAATCTTGCTGACTAATAACTTTTTCCTTTCTCTTGAGTCATTCTATTGGCTTAGAGTGGTCATGAGTGGACTTTTTGGGTTTTAGTGGTGGTTTTTTTTGGATGTGTACCAGTACTTTAAAAACTGAAACTGGGGGGAATTGCTGTTGTTTAATTTAATTTCGGTGTAGGATTGGAAAAGTGTAGAAAGAGGAGAAAAATACAGCCAAATTAGAATATTCATCTTCAGTTTTGCAGTTTTTTGCATTTCTAAGAATGTGACAAGTTCATTTGCTTAGTTCTTACATGAAAGCATCAATGTACTGTAACTATACAGCATTTTAGTTGTAGAAATAGTTTCTTTGTATTTCCTTGAGAAATAGCATCACATGTAACGAATTGTGTGTGGTTTTGCTTTTATTCTAGAATAGATGTTGATGAAAATCTGAGAAGTGTTCTCAGGGGGGTCTGGTACCTGAAAAAGAGGCTCCTGCTGTTTCTCTGATAACACTTGTTCAAGGGCTAATGTGTTTCTCTTATGTTGATCTAAAGCAATGAGAATAAACAACTGCTTAACTGATGACTTAGTAGTCTGTATTGTTCATGAAGCAAATAAATGAAAATTTATCTCTTTTTTTTTTTTTTTTCCACTGTGTTGTGTTTTCTCTGGTAGTGGAATGTCTGTCAGCTTGTTGCCAGTTGACTTGCAGCTTATTATATTGTTTGTGATGGTATATAGGTCTGCAGCATGTTAAGAGAAGCATTTTGGACTTGCAATTCGACACCAATTATTTTTTTTTGTAGTACGTGTTTAACAATTGGTTTTTCTTTTCAGCCTTAAAACTGAAGTCTTTCTGGTCTGCTAAAAAAGGAAAGTGAAGCATTGTATTATTTATAATAATCGCTATGGAATGATTGTGTTTCAAATAGTTCAAATATATAGACTTTGTATATACCTGAAAATGGCTTTGTGTTTTCTTGCAGCTAACAGAAGATGAAATTGCAACTATTCTGAAATCTACTCTTAAAGGACTTGAATACTTGCACTTTATGAGAAAAATACATAGAGATATAAAAGCTGGAAACATCCTTCTTAACACTGAGGGACATGCAAAATTAGCTGATTTTGGTGTGGCTGGCCAGTTAACAGTAAGTACTTGTGGAAAGATAATTTAGAAAAGCTTTAGTGCTCCTTACCATGTTCTTTTACCTTTGTCTTCTGCCTGGAATTTTGTGTCTGAGAAGTAACTAGTGTAGTGGTAGAGCTAACATTATTTATTGTGATGATTAGTTAATGTATTGGAGGGCTATTTAGTTTTTAGTTGTTTATTTTTATAATCCACTGTGCTTCAAGTGCTTCATGATCTCACTGTAAATTTTAGTTTGAGGTTTATTTGTTACGTGTTTGGCCTCTGCAGGCTGATGGGCTGAATCTGTTTGGTCTTAACTGGAAGTCACTACCATTTGACATTTGAGTGGCTAATTTAACTTTTAGATATAGAATTGATATGAAATAAGCATCTCTGTTTTAATTGAATTAACAATATAATTACAGGATACAATGGCAAAACGCAATACTGTTATAGGAACTCCGTTTTGGATGGCTCCGGAGGTTATACAAGAGATTGGCTATAACTGTGTGGCAGATATCTGGTCCCTTGGCATCACCTCCATAGAAATGGCTGAAGGAAAGCCTCCCTATGCTGATATTCACCCAATGAGGGTAAGTGTGCCTGGAGGCGGTTTTTTTGGTTGTTGTATTTTTTTTAAAACAAATAATCCCCAAAACATTCAAAAAACCTAATACTAGAATCATAAAATTGTAAGTTTATGAGCAGATTTTAAGACTAAGCGTTTTTACTTTCTGTGTTGTTTTCTATTTCCTCTAGTTTGCCTGTGTTTTAACACATTTCTGTGAGGTTTCAGAATCCCTTTATCTCCACTTGAGAGAGTGTTAAAGGAGTAAGGGCTTAGTTTGCTTGAAGGCAATATACAGAGCCTTTTCCATATTGTTCCTGTACTTGTAGAGTTCTGTCACCAAGAGGCCGTTCTCCTTTGAAAGGCAGTTTTGAATTAAAGGTGACCCAAAGAAAGATTCTTAATTGTCCTATGTGAGCAGTGCTAGTATTGGTAACCCCAGACAGCTTTTATGTATTGATGACTCTTAAAGTCTGTTACTGACTTACTTTACTTTTTGCAAAATAAAATGTAAATAGCATTAGTTACTTTATGAAGGTAGCAGTTACAAGGGAATTACTTGGAGAAGTCCATGGGGAGCAATGTTTATCTAGAAGTAACTGTTGCCACTGTTAGTCATGCTTTTATTATTTTCGTAATGAGATACACAGAACAGCTATGCTGATTGCACTGAGCATCAGTAAATGCTCCATTCTTAAACTGTTCATATCTAAAGCCCATTTAATATTAGTCACTTCAGATTGCAAAAAGCATATTTAAGAAGTTATCTTTGTGCTTTACTGCAAAAATGGCACGCAAACTAGATTATTTTATTCAGCTTTCGTTTACTGAAAAGATACTTATATCAGGATCCTAATATGAGGAAGCCACCACTATTGAAAGGGAAGGTGCTGTTCATATATGGTTACTGTTGGGTGATGTACATCTGAGTTCAAGTGTTTTTAGTACTGTTGTCTTCTCGATTTTTGTTTATGGGGTTCTTGATTTTTGGTTGTGTGTACTCTTTGAAGCAGAGATGTTTCCTGAAATTTCATGGCAACGTACAGCTCTGTTAAAGCTAGTGAGTGTTTTTCAATTAGAAACATTTCCTGATTTTTGGAAGCAAAATGTAATTAATTTTTCGGCTTCATTTGTTTTCTGTATGATTCTTTAAAATTGCAACTCAAACTGAAATTACTCAGATGAAAGCTGAGAACAAAATAAGTATCTGAAACTTAGTTTTGATGGGAATTCAAGTTAAGAGGAAGTAGCATTTAGAAGTATTTTGAAGAACTACTAGTGACAAACTAAATACATTTGATCATACTGGTATTTTTGGTTATGATTTTAATGAAAAGGTCTTAATTACATTTGAGTAACATTGTATGTAGTTGCACTACCTGTTAAAAGGTGAGGACTGCATTATCAGAGAGGATTGTTACATGCATGACAATAGCTGCTTATAAATCAAAGGTCACTGAATTCGAATGCTTGTGGATCTCTTAATTCTTGCAATCAAGCAAATGCTATCGAAGGCCAAAGTAATTTAACACAACAATTCTGGATTACATAGAACATGTGTTCTTGTTAATAAATTATGTTATGGCTTTTAGGGGCTTGTGTGCAGTTAGTACTCTTTCGTATATTTGATACCCACAGTTTTTCTTAATTTTTATTAGTGAGTTGTTACAGTGGTTAACAAGAAATACACAGATCTAAGTTGCAATAGTTTTCCTGCTGTCATATGATACAGCTTCATAGTACTTTTGGACATATGTAGATGCTTTCCTACTTTGTTTTAGTTATGACACAGAATTGATACAGGCAAGCATGAAAGCTTGGGCAAATTTTCATTGCTTTTTCTAGATGTTGCAGGAGTTCTGTAGTATTTATGTAAGGCACGATTTTGTTGCCTGGGAATGCATGGTGAAATTACCATGTGCACTATTTTGCTATAGGCTGGTTGGCACTGCCACAAAGGTAATGCACTGCTAGTAGGCCATTTCCTTGTCAGCTGCATTTACAGCTTAATAGAAATATTACATGACTTCTTTAAACAAGTGTTTTGTCAGAGAGGAAATAGCAGATTCCATGCAAACAAGCGTAGCTTCCTCTGTTTAACCACACTCTAACTACACCAAAGCATTGTACTAGTTCAGCTGGGAGAGAAGCAACAGGGGCTTCTAAATGGAATTTCAGGTGGGAGCAGAAATGAAAAGCAGTTGTTTTCTTTCAGGTAATTCTGTGGTGGTATACTTGTTGTCAATACTATTTCATTTGTTTCTGCTGCAAACCTGGGTTCAACAGGACCCATAGTTGTCATACTTGGTTTGAGGCTCAAAGGTCAAGATCATTTGCCAGCTCAGTAGTTTTAATGCTTTATTCACCTAAGAATTATGGAATGCCTCATATATTCAGTGCCAGAGTCCTTTTGTGCATTTGCTAACAATGAAAAATGAAACTTGTGTATTTTCTATGAGTTTTTGTCAAAGGAGTGTTTTCAAGTAGCTTTAAAGGAGGGAAAAATACAAACATTCTTGAGGTTGTTCTAAAACATGGTGATACAGCCACTAAAAATAGCAAGGAATTTGCTGCTAAGTAAAAAAAGTCATTCAAACCTGGATGATTTAACCCACCTAGCAGTGCTAAAACAATCTTGATTGCAGTAGACTGTGCAGCAGCCAAGGTTAATGTGGCTAACAGTGTTTGCCTTTGATTGCTCTGCTGGGATGAGCAGTTAAGAATTTAGACTGGAGGTAATTAAAGAGTCCTAGGACAAGACTCAGTCTCCCACTGCAGTGAGAGCCTCAGTCATATGTTTTAACACCTGTTTTCCTGTGTCCCCCACTGACTGCAGTGTGTATACTGTCCTGTAGTGGTAAAGTTTTTATCTCCTACCACTGCCAAAATTGAATTCAAGCCATTATCTGCTTTGTTCAGTTACTCCTCTTCATATGATATTTGTCTTTATTTAAATTCCTTATCTGTAGTGAAAGCCTGGAGATTGGCACTGTTTTCTGTAGTAGTTGTGATTTAGCTGTTTGGCTAAAAAATGGTAATATGCTTTTGAAATATCCTCTTTGTTAATCAAGCCATGATCTCAAATCGTCATATGAGAATCGTTTCTGGTGGAAGTTCTTTTAGGCTGCAGAGTTTTTATTTGATCCATCTACTGCTGATATTTGGCTGTATTAACTTTGTTGTAAAGCTAATTTTAAACCTTAAGAATGGCTGGTTTTTGAGGGCCGCCCTTTTTTTACCCCCTTACCATCTTTCTCTTTTCAGAAACCACCTGTTTCTTTAGGACCACTCTTAGCAAAAATTTTCCTTATATTCACGCAATGGCATGATCAGTTATTCCTGCAAGGCTGAGATTTTTATGATCAATTTAAGTGTGGGCTGCTGGTATTGAAGACAGCCTGTCCTTAGCCAGGAGTTCCTGACTTTTCTGTTGAACAAGCACCAGCAGTTTTGTGGCCCCATATGGAGTTGGATAAAGGAATTGATGTTCTGAAAAGTTACCCTGATGGAATCTTGCTAGAAGTGGGCTGAAGAAGTTCTAGCAGCATGCAGATGGACAGGGGAAATGGGTTGAATGGAGTTACTGCTTTTGAGCCTTTTAGACCAACTACAGAACTGCAACCTTTGTTTTATAAAAATAAATGCTGGTAGCTCTCTTAGAAAGGAGATGGAAAAAAAAGCCAAAAAAACCCCCCCTAACTCTATTCTTTCATGCTTATCAGGCAGCTGCAGTAGTTCATGTTGCTGTGGTATGGAAGAAGCTGGTGGTAGATGTGTTTTTCAACACTTCACAGTATTGGTCTTTGTTTCCTTATGGTGAGGTTTGTTGGAAATGGACATGTGGGCATCACATGTTCTGCAGTGAATTGGAGGAAGCCAATTTGAACTGCTTCCATTTGCCTTAAGTCCAATCATGATATTTATTTTTCCATGGCACTTACCCAGATTATCCATGCCTCCTGCTTAGCCTGTGTCATTTCCACCCTGGACTAATCTGTTTGTAATAACCTTTTATTCCTGATATATCTTACAACAATCTACCATTTCCCAGTTTTTTATTCTTGACATATTGCATTTAAACGAGATTGAAGTGAGAATTATTGCTCTGTAAAGCTGTAAGACAACAGGAGGTGTCGTGTGGAGCATGGCAGTCAGATTGGGACCAGTTTTTAAGCCATTGAGGAAATGGTTTCCTCTATGTCTTTTGTGCCAGAGATTGAGGCAAGGAAGAAGAAAAACCACTCCTGGCGATGTCAGATGTCTTTCTGTAGTCACTCTTGCATTTATTCTCTCCAACAGATGGAGTTATTGGTTTCTATTATTTTCTTTGAGAGTTCACCTATCTTATCTCAGCATTACTGCTTTTAAATTAGAGTAGGTTTATAAAAGTATATAATATGGTTTTCTTTAGTGCTTTTGCTTATCTTTCGAAAAGACTTTGAATTAACTTCTAAAAGTCCTTTACCTTTTAAGAGCTTTGTGTGAGACACTTTGTTAATTTGTAACTTGAGATCTTGCCTGCTGTATCGAGTGAGCTAATATTTAAAGAGTTTAAAATATGTATATTTAATTGTACATTACTGTTCATTATTTTACTACTCTTCAAAATCTTGTGGAAGAGTGACAGAGAGCTGTGATGACTCCAAGGTGTACGGAGTGTGTGTTTAAAGCAGGAACTTAAGACACTGATGTGATATGGTTGACACAGCAGGCTGGAATTGGAGAAGCATGTGTTTTACTGCAGGCTTTTCAAAGAGTTGTTGGGAGACCTTTGGACCTCTCTAGGCTTTAAATGAAATTTTTGCATTTGCTTTAAACAGACGTGAATTCATAAGACTCACAGAATTTAAGGGTTGGAATGGACCTTACAGGTCATCTCATCTGCATGGTAATCTATCATCTACAATTTAGCAGTGGATTGAAAACTAAATGAAGGACAACTATAGTTCTGCCGAAAAATAATTATTTGTCAAAATTGCGGTTGTGGCTCTCGGGCAAGTTGCTCATAGAGGTGCAGAGATCCTGGTCTATAGATTGTTTTTTCTTTTTAATTTCATGATATATATGGATCTTCAAAATTAAAATTATGACTTATGATTTTAGTTAAAATGTGCTTGGTGTTCACTTGTGTGTAAGGTAATTTCAAGTGCTTTCTTCCTTAAGCTCCCATTCTTTGTGGAAATGCTAGTCATAGATACAGACATAGTACCCTTGAGCATAACTTCTTTGCTAGGATTTGATGCCTTCAGGATTAATGGAGGCAGTGAATTTCAAAAGGGTTTAATTTGCTTGTTTGTAATCAGCCCTTTTATGGACTTGCTGTAGAGGAGATGGGGGAATGTTCTGATGAGTGAGGAAGTCAACCCAGTCAAGTGCCCCCAGGGTATAGTCTAGTTTCTTGTGATACAGAAATATAATTTCTTCCAGTTTTTCAGCATGCCTAGCCTAGATTTTAATGAAAATTCCTATATGCCACGTACAACTTAGCCAAGAAAGAAAAATAGTGAAAAAGTAGTGTGTGAGTTGTCATCAGACGCTGAAGACAAATTTAGAGGTATCTGTTGGAAAACTTATGAAATATAGCCTCTGATATTTTACGTATTTTCTTAACTTGGAATTGGTAGTTCATTGCTTGACTTTACCAGATTCAGTTACATGTACTGAGCCTCCTGCAGAGTCATGTGCTAGCGTGGCAGCATTCAGTTCTAAGACCTGACAGTTTACTCTGCAAAGAGATAATATGCTTAACATCATTTCATGTGAAAGGAGAGTTTATGTAATATTGTTGTGAAAGCAAGATAGGAAAAATACCATTTGTTCTCTGGCAAGACTTACTGATGATAAAAATTTTTTCCTCAATATCCCAGGGAACGTTTTGAAGAGGTTTTGCCACATGGCTTCCCACAGAACAGAGTGACAGATCTCTCTGGTTCGTGGGACTCTTGAGAGTACAAACCACATGAAAGACTGGTTACATACAGGAGTTCAGTTCTCTTTCCCCAGAAATTTGCAAAGGGGTGCAGCACTGGCCTGATAACCTAATTTCTTTTAAACAGGATCCTGCCTTGTCAGTTTCTGGCTCTTCACAGAGAGGAAAGATGATACTGAACAGGATGGAAGGAGCAGAAGAAAGTAAAACATGGGGATAATGGCAAACAGGGTTGGGTTGAGTTCAGCTTTAGAAATGCAGAAGATACTAGTGCAGTAAGGCAGGAAGCTCTGTGAGGTCTGGATGAAGAGCTCACTAATGAGAGGAAATCAGTGCTTTATAAAGGTTCACATTGATCCATATTTGTCTAATCACAGAATGATACAACATTAGCATCGATACACGTTCTATGAAAACATTAGATTACTTCAGGTGTGTTCATTAAATCAGAGGACAAGTCCCTGTTCCTGTCCACATTAAAGCTTTTGTAATTGTTGTCTTCCTATACGTACTGCCTTTTTTATCTACCCTTCTTTTTTCCTGCATCTCTTTAAGTTGTATTTCCTTTCAGTAAAGAGATGGCTTGAAGTTCACGTAGTAAAACTTTTGGAATGTAGATAAAGTGCAGTTAAAGGTATTTGTGGTTATAGAATCTGGCATGTTTCACTGTGGTTTAGAGAATGCATCTTCACTCTTTCTTGTCACTAGAGTTTTTTTCATACCACTAGATGTTTGGGAAGTAGAGGAAATATTTATTGATGTTAAAAGTGTAAATAATTTACAATTTTTAATGATATTGGGCTTGCTGGTTACATGTGTGCAAAAAGGAAATGTAAATCTGTCATGTGTAATAAAGTAGCAGAAGCACAGAATATTTGAAATTTGTACTGGAACTGGAGTTTAATTTGAACTAAATGGAAAACATTTATTTTGTGCTTCTAAATGAGGATTTAATTAAAATTGAATTAGTGCATCTTTTTAGACTTACCCCTGAATGGGAAATTTGAAACATGCTTCAGTTGATGGTTGGTTTTCCCTGACTTTGATTAATCACTTTCAAAGTAAGTGGAGGATCAGTACAGTAATTTCATAACTGCACACAAGTCAGTTAACTTGAAACTTTAACTAAAAGAACTGTAAAGGAAGTTTGATCTTGGTTAGTTTCATGTAATGCTGTGCGTCTTCTGTGAATGATTCAGATTCTTAGAAGTGCTAATCTGAAAAAAGGACCACACCATGATAGAACTTATTTATTTACAAGACACTTCTGTGGGGAAGTGTTTGACATGGGACTATCATTTTTCAAATATGTTGGAACAGTGAATGGAGGCTGAGTGAAGCCATGACATTAATGGGAATACTCCTGATGACTTGAGTGAGCATTGCGTCAAGCCCTACACCTGTGAGCATTGTTAGAGGTTATTGGGTAGAACTGTTAGTGCGGGTAAAGCCCAGAATGTATTTGACAGACCCAGCAGGGAGTAGGTTAACACTGTCCTCGGTGGCTGAGCTGCTGCTTTCCCCCCGGGCAAATGTGAAAAACAAGCAAGCAAACAAACCCCACTGAAAGCTTATTCGGAACTTTTAAATTACTATAGATTTGCTCATTTGTGATGTTAGTAATACTGTAAACATAGATCACAGTACAAAGCAAAACTATTTTGCAACTTTAAGATCTCAAGAAAATTTAATTTGAATTACGGAATTAGTGGTAACTCATCAAGATGCATTTAAACTAGAATCACAGTTTTAATCACACAGGACTTTTATTGACTAACTTTACAGTCGTCATTTTTTGAAAAAAGCTTTTCCATCATTTGTACATGTCATCGTATGCTGAATTTATTCAGTTTCTTTCTGACTTGCACTATGGACTTGGAAGATTATTCAGCAAGGTGTTTATGCACGGATTTAGCAGAATTTATTTTGCTAAAAATTCTATAATACTTTGCAGGATATTGTAAAATATACCAGATTTCAGCACTTTTATGTGAAGAGCTATATATATATTTACTGCATACATGTATTTACTGTAGATGCTGCTATTTCTTTTTTTGTTCCTATTAGCTTTCAAGTGCCAGATTAGCACAAAATATACAAGGTTAATTTTTATTCAGAGCTTCACTGAAGAGGAGGGAATTTGTGTATTGCTTTTAACTGAAACAGGCCTGTTTGGATTTTTGTATGTGACTAGTGTCTTGTTAAGCCAGAAAAGGACTCAGTAAATAATTTTAAGACATTCTTGGAAGCTTGAATTAATGTTTATTTATTTCAGTGAATTGTATGATGATTTTGTTCTTAAACTGTTTTCCATCCGTATAGCTGTTTGACGTGGAGGAAATGCTTTTGAGACTTGACTGCTATATCACCAAATTCTTAACACATTATTGCAGTTTTAAAAGCAAAAGGATATTTACTTGGGTTTAACTTAAAAGGATATTTGATTTTTTCATCATGTGGGAGAAAACCGCAGTCAGATTAGGAGGAAAATATTAAGCTTCTGTTGCTACTTACCATAGGGTTTTTATATGCTTTGAGTCTATACTGGTTGTTTACTTTGCAGAAAATCTAAAAAATTGCTTAGTTTGAAAGGAAGGTAAAATTTGGAATGGGGAAAGTTTATTAAGACTGCATGTACCCTGTTTCTGTCATGGTATTATATTGCCTTAAAATGTACACTAGGTAATTTTTAAAGAGGATGATGCATATTTAATGAAGAAATTTATTTATTTAAAAGGAAGGATTGCCAATCAGTCTAAATTTGTTTCAGTTAAAACTTGATGGTCTAAAGACAACTTATAATCCTTTTCTTGTAGTAAAGTATTGTCAAATTTGTAGTAGTATCAGTTAAGTTTATGGAAACTTTGTTTTAAGATGGTTTAAAATAGAACTAAATCTCTAATTTGTGTTTGATGGCACCTGTTTTCGTTTTGTTTCCCTGGCAACACCAATGGTATCAAAAATTGCTTGTGGACCACCCTGGTTTTAGAGAAGAATGAAACCAGCCTGACTTTTTCTTTGCAGCTTTTAATTTTGCTGCCTAAATACTTAGACAAAGCTTTAACACGCAGTCAGTGCTTTGTGAACTCACTCAGATGATTTGGGTATGCAATTTGTGATTCGTTTTTTCGTTAGGCTTTCCTGTGCTAATGCCAGTTTGTGTTGTTCTGCTATTTTGAAAATGCATTGAGATACAGGAAGTATTTTTTATCTCCTATTGCAGAAAAAGCTGTGTTTGAAAGCTGTATTGTCTCCCTGTAGAAAAGTAGAGTAAAAGTTCATAGCTTTTAGATAATATGGTCTGTTTCCAAAGCTGCATGTATCCAAGTTTTTATTCCAGAAGTAAGTTCTCATTATTTGCATTCCCATGGGAAAGAAATAAAGCAAACTTGAGTGTTACCTCCAGATTCTGCTTTCTTCTGTGCCTGTTTGCCATGTCTGAGGATTCACATTGATTATGAAAATTACATACATGGTGCTCTAAACACCTCAAATCTTAGTGCATTACCAGTTTGTGTTTCAGAAGAGAAAGCATGGACATAATTCTTGCAAATACTGCTTATCATTGCCTGCCTGCAAAACTCTGCTTCACTGACAAAAGCCTCCTCTGCAGTGTATATTTCTGAACTCCATGCTATGCTGTTGATGATAGAAAAAAAAAAAAAAGAAAAAAGAAAGGTTGGTGTTCTGGTGGAGCAAATCAAAACTAACAAGAGATATTCTGATTTACAATCAGTATTATGGAAACACCAGAGAGTCTGGGAAGTTTCAGGTGTCTTACATTTTCCATTCTTCCCCTCAAAATTTGGAATAATTTGGAAGATAATGAAGTAACGTGCCCTCAGAAAAGAGGGGGCCTCCCTTCAAGGGAACCTGTGGTGGCCCTTGTAGCACTTCCCAGTGTCCTCATGCTGTGACTATAGGCTTGGCAGTAGACATGGCAGCCCAGTATTCTCTCTGCTGTTGCTTCTTTTTTTTTTTATTTATTTTTTTTTTTCCCCCCACCCCTTGCAGGAGAAACCAAAGTAAATGTAGGTGATGTTAGTTTGGGGTTTTATGTTTTAAGCAACAGGTAGCATCAGCAAGCACAAGATTTATGGGCAAACTGATATGTATGTGTTGAAATAGTCATCTGTTTAAAGCAGGATGTTCCTTAAGAAATATAGTAATCATGAACTCTAACCATGGGACAGAGGGCATGTCTGCATTGGGCAGGTACATACAGACACGGGTGAGCTTTGCCCATACTGTCCTCCTTTCATTTTTCCCCAGAAGTTTCTCCAGAGCAACTGTGTGTACACTTGCAATGTCTTTCTTTTTGTTTGCTTCTCTGAATAGTACGACTGATCTGTGCAAACTGTGTTTCTGGATATTTGGCAGTGGTTAGCATTTGATTTTTGGGGGTGAAAATGAGCGTGTGCAAGTTTCTGACTTGTAAAACATACTGCTGTTAAACAATCAGATTAATTGAATTATGTAGAGAAATTGGCATGAAGTTTCTTAGAAGTTGATCCTTCTAACAGTCATGTGAATTGTCAGGTGTAAATTGTGACTCTGGAGCAACTGGTTGCATTTCTGCTTGCTTGGTGTGAAAACACGTGGAGTTTTTTCTAGACTGGAAATACTACAGTAAGCTGATGGTGCTAGAGAAAGGTGTTACTGCCAGTAGGACAGGCTGAAAGCCAAATGTCTTTGTGGATGGGTGTTGCTGGGTGCTCAGATAGCTGTGCTGTCAGAGGGCAGTACGTGACTTGGCTCCAGCTCAGCAGTAGCACACTGCTGACGTGTGTCTGTATCCCGAGGAACATACCTGGCCTTGGAGCTCGTTTGCATGTTTACCTCTCTCTGTGTAACAGATACCTTCTGTTTTAGGCTGTAATTCATAACCTTTAATACTGGATTCATTCATAGTGCCTGGGCTGAGTGTGGGCACAGAAGTGCATTTCTCGAAGTGGCTAAAACATATGCTGCAGTATTTCTGCTGCTGGCTTGTCGACTTTATGCAAGTTGAGGTTAGAGTAAGGTTTGGTTCAGCATAAAGTTAGATGACACAAAGTTTAATCTATTAAATTTCGTTTTAAAATTAACTTAACTGGAGGAGACAGTGTATTCCTTTGCTGTGTTTCTGCTCTGGCTTTACGATTCCTAAAGCTGCTTTAGTGTTGTCTGAAAGGAGCTTTGGTAAAAATCAACTGGATTAACATGCCTATAATATAAGAGGTTGTTCTTGACCCCTTAGTACTTTATCCTTTTCTTACAGAGGAAGTCAGTGGGCAAATGTTGATTTTCATAAGGCATTAAGGGTCATACATGTCCTTCATTATTGTATAATGCACTGAGTGCATTCTAATAGTCCAGTTAGGATGTTACCTTGATTACTTACCTTTATTCAGGAAATAAAAACATGATTGTCTCAGCTTGCTTTCATACCTCAAGGGAATTTATTTTCCATAAAATTAATCTTTACTGTTTACAGAAGAAAAAGGTCTACCCTGAATGTCAGAATTGTGTTGGTAGCATAGTTAACCCATGATGCTTATCAGAAGACACAAGGTGACAAGCAGCGAACTGGCAGCCCTGGCATCGACACAGTAACACATAGTGACCTTTGGGTTTTTTGCCTTTTATGACATTACTTTAATCAAAAGATTCTCGTGATGCATGTTGCCAAAATAAGTAGTTTCACACTCCAGAATTTCAGCAATTGACAAAAGTCTCCACTTTTTTTGCTTTCCTTTGACACTTAGATCCTATAAACTGGATTACTAGTGGTCAAGGCACCAAATCGGGAGCTAAAAGCAGCCACTGAAAATATCTTCCTTTCTATTTAAATTGGAGAATTGTTACCTGGGCTTGACTGTTGTAGTATATACACAAGATGATGTGACTTCTGCATTATTCCCTTCTCTGGCTTCTTTTTTGCCTTCATGATGCAAATCAAAAACTCTGTCATTTCATGATTGTTGTGCCCAAGACAGGCCTTAATAAGCAAAATTTAATTTAATTATTTGTTTTTCACTACTTATTTGTAAATGTTTAGGGAATTTCAGTATTATGTTTGTAAGAATTCTACTAGGCTTTTGACAGTGAAGTGGTAGCTTTTGGTTGAGGCTTCAGAATTTATTAACAAATAAAAATTATCTTCTGCAAGAGAAATTTGTTTTACAGAGTAAAACATTATGTTTCTAATGCCTTTGCATTTCAGATGGTGATGGTTTAAATTATGACACCAGCCCCATGCCTTAGGGCTTGCAATTCTGTAACTTTTTTCAGATGCATCAACTAAGCATTGCCTAATCTGTTATGAAATAGAAAGAAAAGTTGTTCAATAATTCTGACTAAGTTGTGCTGCTAACATCTGTTTCTGATAAAATGCTGGTAATACGATAAGAATTGAAAGAATTGTGTGATTACTAGTTTCAAATAACCATTTCAATGATGGTCAACCAAAGATGGCTTTTCTTTCCTTGAGAGAGTCGTTTATATGTATGGGGTGTTAAGTCCAAATGGCAGAGAAGGCTAATGCTGGGTGCCATGCAGAGAGGTAAGGTGTGTTGGTTTTGGATGCTGTTACAGAACCTCTGGCAAATTTATGAGTTAAGTTACATGTTTTCACTTCTTAAATTTATCATTAAGTATTTGTAATTAAACTAAGGAAATTGGTTGAGTATTCACTAAAAACATGAAGGTGACTACTTGTTACAGATAGTTAAAATATGCATGCTTAGCTGTTTTATTTTCAGTCGGTATTTTTAATACATAAACAGTGGTTCTCAAAAAAAAGATTTTGGCAGTTGGCAGGTGTGGGATGCATTCTGGAAGTGGAGATTGTTAGATGTCCTGTTTTGAGCCAGAGTAATGGTTGGCTCGTCCCCCGCCATGGGGTAAGGCTGAATTTTGATACTGTGTTGTTAAAGTCAGGCAAGATCTGCTCAGAAATGTTCTTTTTTCTTTGATTTCCACATGAATTTTTGACTCTTTCAACTCCTTTCTTATCCCCGGTGCTTTGGCTAGGCAAAGGGGAGCTCTCCAGCAGGAAAGAGGAAAGGTAAGTAAAGCAGGAGGGGTGAAGTTTGGCAAAGTCTCCTTGAGCGACTGAAGCTCTGTTTCACACGGCTTCACATTCTCCACGTCTGTGAAAATTGTATGTGTGGATTTGTTTATTTGCATTTTTAGTTTTCATGTGTATGAAGTGTGCATATTAGAAAAAGGGGACGTACTACACCTGACTTTAATTCAGTATTTTTAAGGTATTATTTAGCTGCAGTGTGTTAGGAAGTTTAGTGTAGGTGAGAATCCAGCTGTGCCGATCCCTTCATTGGGGGAACCTCTGCTTTCAGATTCTTCAGTTGTAGCTGTTTCTCCTGTATTTTATTGTCTTTGCACTCCAGCTTCTTAAGAGAAAAAAGCAGTGGCTGTGAGTTCAGGGTGTGGATGTGAGTAGCTAATGGGATGTAACGGATGCATTTTAATAATTCACTGTTCCTTAACTGCTGTACCTTGTGCTCATGCCCTTTAGAGTTATGCTGCTCCTCCAATACGAACAGTCTTACTAGGGACATACATGCAAATCTATTTCAGAGACTACTTCCAGACGTGTGGAAGCTTGCCTCCAGTGAGGGAAGGTGAAGAAAACAATGAATTTTTATTTAAATGTGTATATGTTTATATGGAGGTAGTTCTTTGAGAAGTGTTTATGTGTATATATAAAATCCATACGTGTATCTCTATAAATCAAAGAACTTGTGTGTATATATATATGGAGTTGTTTTTTTATATACAGGGTTATATATTTATGGCTATATCTCTCAAAAGAACTCTCTCTCTCTCTCTATCTCTCTCTCTATCTCTCTCTCTATCTCTCTCTCTATCTCTCTCTCTATCTCTCTCTCTATCTCTCTCTCTATCTCTCTCTCTATCTCTCTCTCTATCTCTCTCTCTATCTCTCTCTCTATCTCTCTCTCTATCTCTCTCTCTATCTCTCTCTCTCTCTCTCTCTATCTCTCTCTCTATCTCTCTCTCTCTCTCTCTCTATCTCTCTCTCTATCTCTCTCTCTCTCTCTCTCTATCTCTCTCTCTATCTCTCTCTCTCTCTCTCTCTATCTCTCTCTCTATCTCTCTCTCTATCTCTCTCTCTATCTCTCTCTCTATCTCTCTCTCTATCTCTCTCTCTATCTCTCTCTCTATCTCTCTCTCTATATATATATATGCTTGGACACACACAAACAGATAGTGTCCTGTTACAAATGGATATTTTCAGGCAGGCAAAGCAGTATTTGTTTAATTAAGTTTTTTAATCTGTGTTTACCAGCACTCAGAAGGTATTCAGAAGGTATTGTTTCTTCAGTAACTTGCACAGTTCTTGGGGACCACAGGAGTCCTTACTGTTGGTTTCTATATAGCTCTGTACAAAGTGTTTATGCCTGAGAGCTACAATTAACTGAAATCTCCATCTGATACTAAACCGAGAGCTTTCGGAGTTATTGCTAAGAACAGATGCCTCAGCAGTGCTAAACTAGTGTGTAGAAAATGTTTGTTGTTTACATGGATCTTGTTACGCATTTTCAACATTAATTGAATGTCAGATGTTCTTTGGAGTGGAATTAATCAGAACATTCAGTAAATAATTCTGTATTTATCTGTCCTGCTGAGGAGCTTCACCTGAAAACATTTTTGCCTTGACTTTCAGTCATTGGATATTATCATACGAAAAACATAATTACAAGCATTGAATCTCTGAAGGAATTTATCCTGAATTTATCCATCTGAAACTTTTGCTACTGTTTTTAAGATTGACTTCTTAATTTAGTCTGTGTTTAAATTTCAACTCAAGCAACTGACCTATTCATTTGCCTTTTCTCTTTGCATGGTTCTCTTCTAAACCTTTGCATGTGTTGGTCTAACATAGTAAGGAATTACAGCCCAGCAGTTTGCAACAGGCATGTTCACACTCCCTGTTTTTAGTTTTCTGTGTGTAAAGGAAGGGTAGAAGAATCTCACATCTCCCTTTCCTTTTGTATGTCTGCAGCTTTAAGATTGTCTATGGAGTTCACTTCTGCTTAAAATAAAGACCCATGTAAAATAAGTGGATAATTTCTTCAAGTGAGTGCTCTTTATCAGAGGTGGATAGCTTGTTTAATCATCTTTATGCTGTTCCTAGTTATGTTTTTATATTTCTTTTAACTTATGAAGGCTTATTTCTCCTTCAGTCGGCATTTCTGTTTATGGACAAAGAAGATAATTCACATGACATGGGATGTGTTGGGGGCCTTGGTTATGCAGTGCCTCAGGCTGTGCCATAGGAAAGGCTCTTTGGGGTGTGCTATGCTGTTTTTGAGGCATTGCTTCAGAACATCACCCCACTGCTCCTTGTAAGGATCCAAGAGAAACTGCAGGAGGAATCACCAAGGTATCACTCTCTGTGCTTTCTGGTCTTGCTGTCTGCTTTAGGGAAACCCTCTCTCTATCACTTGCACTCAGTGCTTTCAGGCTGAGTGCCATGTCTTCAGGCAGCACACCCAGGCTTTCTCTGCCTGAAGTTTGAGCCAGTAGTCCTCAGCGGCTTTCCAACACTGTCTGTCTTTCAATTCAGTTGCTCTCACTTCTGATTTGCAATAGGTTTGGATGCACTGTGCAGTCTGGTGTTAGGCAAAATGTGTATCGTAGAATCAACCAGGTTGGAAAAGACCTCAAAAATCATCAAGTTCAACACTACACGGGTTGCAGAGGGAAGACATTAGCTCTCAATACAGGGATAGATG
>NW_008654673.1:40599-86592 GCF_000695815.1 Acanthisitta chloris
ATGGTGGCCCTGTTATATAAGCATATTGCTCTGGCCTGGATGGGGGGACTGTATGTCTGGAATTTGCATCCAAACTTTACTAGCTTGTAGCTAACATTGGCAGTATGTCAGAGACTCCGATTGTCTGGTGTAGCTTCAGTGTTTGTCCTGTTCTAACACAACAATGACTTCTACCCCTCATCATTCACATCAGAAACTTTTGACGTAAGAGCTCCCCTGTGGCCTGAGGACATTGTATGTATGTATGACCAAGAGGAGTAATCTCATAAGAGGGATTGCTTTCTCCCAGGTGAGGGTCAGTCTTCTGAGGAAAACTAGCAAAAAAAGGGTGCAAGAAATCAAGGAAAGTTCAAGTCCGTATGAAGCTCTGTTTTCGTGAAGCTCAGTAGTGTAATATTTGTCAGGGACACTTCTTAGAATTTTCAGGAAAATTTGGGCCTGGAACAACAATTCACAACTTATCCTTTGAGAAAGAAGACTTCCAAAGGACATCTTTTTGCCTTGGAAATTCATGGGAAGTAACAATTCTTCATATTTCACCTCAAGCCTTTTCTCTAGGATTTTTATCACTTGTGTTACTTGTTCATTTATTGGCTTTTGTGAGGTACTGTCTTAATTGAGTCCTGCTGTATTGGAGTGCTAGGAGTCCTATTCAGCTAGGAAGTGTGCTGGGGCATACTAGATGTCTGGAGATAGTCCTGGGCACCTGCCTCTGGGTGGCTTGGCTTGGGCAGGAAGGTTAAACAAGATCTCCAGAGGTCCCTTCCAATATCAACCATTCTGTGACTCTGTGACTCTTGTGTCCTTCCGAAATCCTTGAATTTGTAGTTATTTGTTTCCACCTGCACCTTTTAATAGAGTCTTCCTTATTGTTGACCTTGGATGAGTTTGATTAATTTTGTGACTCTCTGTGGAGACTTTTATAGGGATTAGATTATTATTTTCTTGTGTTGGGAATCTAACCAGCTCCTACTTTTTTTCAAAATCGCATGCATCCTTCAGCTAACACAGATGTCATTTATGCTTTATTTTTTCTGTTTGCTTACAAATATCTCCTGCCTCTCTTGTCTCTGCTATAAGGGACCTTTTGACATATTATTAGCTCTTGCTGGATAGAGGAATTTCTGTGAAGCTGCTTGAGTGGAATGAATACACATGATTAGAGCAAGAGGTGAGATGTTCGTTGTTTTCGAAGTGTGTCTCTCTCAGGTCTGCAAAGGCTTCGCTTGGTAGTTCCATAAATGTGATGTAAAATATTATGCCATTCAAAGGCTGTTCAAGCAAAATGAGTCTTGAAGATGTTTTTTTGGATGCTTTTCATGTAAACTATGTGGTTTACTGAGTGACTAGTTATCATATTGCTAGAGGAGCCAGGAGTATGAATGCTAACAGATCATTTGAAGGAGAGAGGAAAGGCCATTTACATGTAACTGTATATGCCTGGCGTGTCTTGAAGAACCTTTGCGTTCAAAATTCCTTTCCCCCTTCTGCCCTGAGGTATTTTTGTATAAACTGGGGACAAGCTGCTAGGAATTAAGGGTATGATATGGCCCATTTATATGATATCAGCATTTCCAGTCACTGCTTCTACCATTGCTATATTGTTTGCATACTTGAGTGATTGCAACAGCCACATTGCTAAACTGTAATTTTTTCAGTAATATAGGCTATAAAATTTTGTTCCCTAAACTGTTTGTAAAGGAATGTTATTTCTGTGTGTACCTATAGTAACAGGGCTTTGCTTTCAGTTGGGTTTTTCACTGCAGAAATGTCAGGCATAGCAGGGAAGCCGATACATCTCTTTGAATGGAACAAAATACGATAGGTTAAACCAGACCCTAAGAAAAATTTAGAAGATATGATTAATATAGATGCAAGGTCAGTTCACTCCATTGTGGATTTTTTCTCTCAGTGTCTGTTTTCTGGCCTCCAAATGTTGCATCTTATGGTATGAGCTTTTTTCTTAATTATGAAGAATTTTTTATTTCTATGTCCTTGATCCTGTAGAGTGACATTATCTGCATTACTACCAAGCAGTTTATCTGCATGACTTCTGTGTGTTTCCTCTAGGGTGTGCAGTATTTTGAAGATGATGGCCAAGTCTGGAGGACATCTAATTAGCGTTAGGTGCCATTAGCGTAATGAATTTTAATTAACCTGTGTTGCGCTTAGCTTCTGTTTCCTGTATTGACTGAAATTTGTTATACGCTGAGCAGGTCATGTAGGGAGGAGGTAGAGATGGATATGAAACCTTGAAAGATGATGCAAATAATAACCAACTTGTATAATTCACTGTGTTATAAAATAAACAACTAATGGAGATACAATTTTATAATATGTATTACATTTTACTTTTGCAGTTGATAATACTGTTTGAAAGGTGGATAACTTCTGGGGGGGAAAAAAGCCCACCAAGTCCAGATGCAGTTGAAATGAATTCCATCGACAGATTTGCAGTCAGTTGCACTAAGTCTAAACGGATGTTGTATTTAGTAGCATGGATCTTAATTGCCATTTTATAGCTAGTGCTTTTGTCAGAAAAGATTCAGCCCTTAATCACAACTAAGACATTAACAAAGACATATTGTTTATTTGTTCCTTGCAGATAAGCTTGAGGGTTTTCCTACCCCTCTGGAACTAGTTTCTCTGCATTATCAGTAAAGGTTATTGTATGGCTAATTACATGGCAGTTCAGGTTGATTTAAGAATACAAATGTTATTGCAGAAGTAGAAGAGGCTTAGACCACTATTATTTTTAATGTTCACTAAATCTACGGTGCTATGTTTTTCTTTTTTACTGTGGTATGTTCAAATGAGCAGGCTTTAAAAGGTTAGTTAGCCACTGGGGATATTAAAAATCATGTGGAAACTACATTATTTGTACTTCTTAGAACATTAAAAATGTGGGGTTTTAAATTGAGTGGAAAAAGAGGAAACAACAAAAACTTCTGATGAGTCTGTCCATATCTGTCACCTCCGGTGGGAAAGAGGTGGCTTTTAAATTAGTACATTTCAATATGAGAAATCTAAAGGCATGCAGAGAAAAAGATAGTTTTTAGCTTCAGTTTTGTGTTTGATGTTAGTCAAAATGTAATTCAAGCAATTGTGTTCTGTAGCCACTGTATGACCTACCCAGCGGCAATCAGCCCCCCCTTCTGTTAAAAAAAAAAAAGCAAAAAGCTAATTGGCCCATGTTTAGCTTACTAAATGTCATCTGGATTCAGTAAAAAGCAAGTGACCTGCATTGAATTACTGTAATTGTAATACAAACAGAACATCTCATAGTTTTGGTCTTATACAGGAAAAGAGAAAGTTGGAGAGATTTTTCAGTTTGATAAATAAAACTGAAGATACATAGAGTAAACTTTAGCTCGCAGTTCATTTTACCATTTTACTGTCTCCTTTTAAGAAAGTAATTGACATTCTGTCTGTATGTTTTCTCTTTGGAACATTTTCCCTTTGGAAGAATCTTCTTTAGGATATATGTCATGCCAATTATGAAATCACGAGCAAACCTTACCAGTTGCAGTTTTGTCAGACACAGTGCCATTTCAGAGAGAGAATTGTTTTTGATCCACCTAGCCTGTCCAGAATTTGGTGTCTTGTTTTGCCTCTGTCATTTGGTAGGATTGCTTTTGAATGCCAATATGTATTTTGGATTTTTCCCTTTCTTGTTTTTTTTGTTCCAGAGAGCAATGCTTGCACCTACCAAGCTAAGAAAGTGCCATGAAGAACTGGAGTATCAGTTCCAGCAGTGTATTTGAATTTTAACTCTGTGATCTTATAGTTTGGTTTAAAAGGGGTGTTAGTGTTTTCAAAATGTAGGACTAGTGTCAGTGTGTAAGTAATACTATGCCTTGGTTATACTTAACTTTTCATTTGGTCATTCAAATATCCAGATTTTACTTTGTGATCCCTCCCACTGCACGTGTCTGCATCATGGCCTATAGATAGAAGAAATTGTTAGTTTTGTTTAGCAACTACATTTCCTTACAGAAAAGCATGTAGCTAACTATTGTACTAATCTAACAATGAAACTAAGGGGCTACAATGTAAGTAATATGTGAAACTGTTAGGAAGAATATTGGAAACACTAGCTCGTCAAGGACAGTAACAGTGTTTCTGTGTGTACCTGGTAGCTGAGAAAGCAATGCCATTGAGTCCTGTATTTTCTCAGTTCCTTGGGTGTCAGTGGAGCAGAGGCAGGAAAAAAAGTTTTCATTCTTCACTTGAAGGTAGACTGAACTTTAAGATGTAACAACTCAGTTACTCTTTCATAGACTACAAAATCTTAAGTAATTAATTAGATGTTTCCATTATTTTCAGTGGGATGTTGGCATTTAATATCTGCAATTTTGTAATCTGTCAGTTTCATTTTAGTTCTTAGTTGAACACTGCTAGTGAATGGGTGGTTTTTCTTTGTGCTGGTGTTTGGCTTTTGCTGCCACCTGTTCATCTGTTGCCATTGTAAAAGGTGGAGTAAGAAGCAGCAAACATTGTTGTAAGCATTGTTCCTTTGTGTTTCATGTTTCTTCTGCTCTGTGTGGTCATTCTGTTTCTGTACCTTGGCTGGCCAAGCATGATAATCCTCTTTCTTTTTTAAACTTAATTTTTTTACTTAATTTTTAATGTCAAAGTCACCTTAGGATGTCCCAGTGAGCTGTCAGCTACTAGGTTTTTAAATTCACAGTAGTTTTCTAGCAAGTCTCTATTACAGTTGTAACATGACTGGATGAAATTTCCACTTGCTTTTGTGCAGATTGTAACCTCTCAATGTATTGACTCTTAAATGTAAGTCCCTACATAATGCACATAAAATCAGAGGCAGAGGAGCTATTGATAGTGAGAGAGAACAACCTGGGAAGAATACATCTGGAGTTTCATATAATTTCATCTTTGTGTAGTGCACTCTTCCACTGAATTTTCAGGTTAGACATGGGGAAAGTGCTGTGTCTTCTGGGACTGCATGATTTGTATGAGCACAGGGCAAATGGGGATATGGTGGAAAAGATATTCAAATCACATGCCCAAATTTTGATCATGTAATTCTGAAACTATGTTTGTCTATACTTTTCTATAGAATAAAATAACAAATTCTGAAACTTCTCAGGTAGTTTATTGGTAAATTTACTACTATGTAGCATGAACATTCTTTATTAAAATTTAAACTCATGAATTCTTCCGTTCCTTATAGACTTTGTCCCCCTTTGAAGTGGCATTTAACATGTTGAGAGGTGTTACTATGTTACTAACTGTAGTCACCTCCTCTTTAGACTAAGCAGTCCTTACTCATGCAGTTTTTTCTTGCAGAGTGTGTTTTTTAAATACCTAAGCATTATAGTTGCTCTGTTTTAAACTATCTTCTGTTGATTCACATTTCTGAAAGTGTGATACCTGAAACTGAACACAGTGCTGCTGCTGGAGGTCTAACATACCCTGAAGAAAGAACTACTACCACAAATTTCTTGAATGCCTTCTGTCATTACTACTGTGTGTGCTTATGGCAGAGGTTTCATGTTTAATGTCCAGTGAGTGTACTGCAGTTTTTTCTCACAAATATAAGTTACTCACTCTTTGACTCTTCTATTAGTAAATATAATTGCAAATACAGTTTTTCCATTTCATGTCTCATTAAATGTTAATGTTTCTGTATGTAATCACTGCCTCATTTTCCAAACTGCAGAAAATACTTTGGGAAGAAGAGAAAATATTTTATTATTAAAGTAATCTCTATTGGAGTTTTCTTGGAAAGTAAGTTTCATATTCTGGGTAAAAATTTGGAACCTTGTAGTCATTATCTCTATGAATTTTTGAGATAATATTGAACCAGGAGTAAAAGAAACTGTGGTTAAAGAAGATTAAATAAGAGTATTCCCTGGATCCACTTATACAATCTGCACTTTCTGAACCGTTTCCTTGTTTTAACTCATAGTTGTTGAGTTTCACTGCTGAAAAAAAGTTGTTCAAGTTCAAGACCCATGTCCTCAATCTCTTGGGTTTTGTGAAAGGGGGGATAGCACAGTGGTTAAGTGATAGAAGGATGCTTCTGTCTGAGAGGTACCAGCATTTTGATTCCTGGACCCTGTGTGGCTGGAAAATGCCCTTTAGGCAGTGAGTTGCCTAGCTCTTGAGCAGTGATCTGTTGTAATGTATAATTTGGTCTCAGAGACTCCTAGATGTTGAAGTTCTCCTAGGGTTAGGATAGAACTGGCTAGTGGCATTGAAGTGGCCTGATCTCTGTTATGGTAGTTTCCTCACAAAGAGGAGGTGTTGCTCATCACTATCAAAAGGAAATTTTCTCCTGTTTAGCAGTGTTTGGAATTGCTATTTTTTACAAGTCTGTGTTGAGTAAAACTTGACTTACAAGCCTAAACCACTACAGTGTACTTCTTTCAGCCTAAAGACAATTTAATATCTATTTATTTTCTCCTACCTGAACTGCCCCAAGCACTTCCTGCCCTGAAATAAAAATCTTAAAAGAACCCACATGCACATACATGTGTGCACCCTTCTTTCTCCTGCTGATTAAATGTATCTCACTCACCCAGTGCTGAAATTGAGTGTACTTTTCAGAATAACAATAATGGGTTAATTTGCAGCTCATTTAGGTTTTCCTTTTGGTGAGTGAAACTGTTGGATATACTGTCCTAGAAATGCTGCAGTTCCTTTCAGCTGTTTGCAACTTGTGTTTTTTTTAAGACTTCCTGACTTTCACTGTCTTACTTTCTGGAAGTGTTTGGATTATTTTAGTCATCAGGATTTTATTTTTTTTCCTATGTGAGAAGGCATTAAAATTGTGTAGACTTGTAGTTATTCTGGATGTGAACTTCCTTTATAATCTTTCAATAAAATATTAAGTAATTATACTTCTAGTACCTGTATGGGATTATTTGCAAGTTAGGTAAATATACAGGAAAATTCCTGTATATGTCAATTAAAAAAATTCAAAACCTTTAGCTGCCTGAGTAGTTTAAGCACAAAATCCTGAGTAGCCCAAAATGATTTTGTTTTCAGTGAATGCCTTGCCTTAAAAAATTGTGTAATTTCAGTTATCTAAAACACTTTCCCTTCCCTTCAAGAAAAAACAAGGAAACAACAAAAATCCCCAACAAAGTCAAAAAACCAGTTAAAAGACCTGATGAAATTGCAGACATATATGTGCTTTATTATTCATTTCTACAGCCTTTCAGTAGGGATTTGTTGCCCTTCTTTAAAGGCTTGTGGTCCTAGTTCAAAGGCAGGAGAATTTTGAGGCTCAGGTTGCTGACTGTGTCTTCTGCTGAAATGACACTGACATCAATGACTTCACATCCTTGCAGATGAAATGGGAACTTGAATGTTATGTCTCGAAACTAAAAGGAAATGGGAGGACAGTGTTCAGCTGAATGGCAGAATTAGGGAATATTTTGTGCTGTAGAGCTGGGTTCAGGAAATAAAAATAGCCCTACTGAATTGGTTTGAAAAACTCAAAGTATTCGATTTTAAAGCAGAAGTTGGAAAGTTGAGACAAGATAATAGTCAAAAACTACAGGAAAAGTCAAGAAGAGTTTCCCAAATCAGTGAATTATTTAAATATGTTGAAAGAAAGTCTGGAGAAATATTGATAGATCTGCTGGGCTTGAAGGGAGAGGAGGAAGGAGAAACAAGCAAACACAACAAGGCCACTGCAGATGAGCAAAGATGGTTCTTTGCATGCAACTCCAAGTCATTTGTTGAGTTGCTTCCAGATGTCTTTTTATATAGTACAAGTGATGTCAAGAAACTTTGAAAAATTGAACAAAGTAATGGATAAATTGGTAAATCAGTTGGCAGTAGGGCAGCATGCTGAGGTGTTGTTTCTGAGAAAAGATTTGTGGTAATAAATATTTCTGTTACTCATCTGACAAAAGGTTCTGATAATGAACAGCCATATATGCAGTTGGCATGGTCCTTTTAGCTGAGTTAGCAGGGGAAGCTCACTCTTTGTCTTGATAATTGGATAACAGCCAGTGCAATAAATTCTGCCTCTTAAATATACCAGTGCAGGATATGGTAGAAGTTTAAAGTTATGAAATGTGTTGGGATTTAAAAATCAGTTGTATAAGTAACTTGTTTCAAATCAGTTATAAAAAAACGTGAAACTGAAGGAACATGTGGCCTTCGAATGCAAACTTCTTGCAGCTCTTGGCACAGAACAAATTATCTGTAATATTGTTTTGAAATTTAAAGCAATTTTTTAGAATCAAAGAAATCTCAGGTTGGAAGGAGCCCGTAAGGATCATTGAGTCCAGGTCCCACCTTTATAGAAAGAGTAAATTCAGAGGTGAGTCTTGAGGCACCATTCTGCTGCATGACAGTGATAACATGGGATAAAATGTTTCTAAAATCATGGGAGTTAAAGTAGGCCTTAGTGGCAAGCTAGCTGAAGTAGGCCTCAGTGGCAAGGTAGCTAAAGTAGGCCTTAGTGGCAAGGTAGCTAGAATAGGTCTTAATGAGAAGAGTGATTATTATCTTAGCAGGTCGATGTGTACCTGTGCAAGTACACCCCGGTACCTATCTGTACGTACCCCCTAAATAACAGATAATTATACCACCATCATGGAAAAGGGGGTTCGAACTCATGCTCGGGTGAAATACAACAATGATGGAAGGGGGGACTGAAACTCATGCTTGGGTGAAGCATAACAAGGATGAAAGAGAACTCGAATCATGCTTGGATGAAATCAATAGAACAATAGCAAAGTAATGATTAACATATGACTATACCATGGTTATGTAAGAGAAGAGTATAAAAATGTATCCATCTCAGAACCATGTCGGAGTCAGATTTGGGTCTGTACCCCGACTCCCAGAGCTCTTCAATAAAAGCACCCATATAATCATTCCGTGATTATGTGTTTTCTACGCTAACAACAGTGTTAGCAAGGCAAGGGTTCATTCTTCTCTGTAGATTTACAATTGCACTTACTATTGCAAAATGTTTGAGATTGATATCTTTACATTCTTGACCTGTTGTAACATTGTCAAAATGTTATGAACTTACTAGCAATGATAAATATACAGGTCAATGTAAATGGCTTATCTTTCAGTAACCCATCTTTGCTGTTAATCATGTGATTTTTCTTTTCCATTATGTATCTTTTCTCTGTTTATTGCTTTATTACTTTACATCTTAGGTGAATCATACTTTGATCAGCAAAGGTCATTCTTCCAGAGGGAAGCTTATGACAGTGAATGGCTGTTAAACCACTGGTAGCAGTTGTGGTTTGTTTTATTTGGGTTTTTTTGCATTTGTTCTTTTTTTTCCCCCATATGGTGTTTTGTTTTATTTTTTAAATGTTTAGTCATTTTATAATACAATAATTTAAATGTAATTTTAACCTTGTGTAGTATTGTGTGCATAATTTAATCAGTGGGCACTACTAAAAGCTATCAAGGTGAGCACAGTAGAACTGAATGTTAAATATCATGTATATTCCCCTCATTAGGAGCAAAAATTCTCTATCAGTTATTAATTTTCTAATCAGTTACTGTTCGTCCAGGAGTTATCTGAACTAAATCTCCACTTATCTCTTCCTGCATTTAGTCTCGTGTTGATAGTTCTAGTGAGAATCTCTTTGGATCAGGTGTCTAACAGATGTAGTTCAGCATAAAATGTGAGTTCACTAGATGATCTTCATGCACTTCTGTGTTTGCAGATGGGAGGAGAAAGCTGCTGATTTTTAGGGTGCTTCTAATCATTAATTTACTGTTTACACAGAAGCAGATCATAAACTGAGTTCCTTGACTTTAAACACAGTAGGTGTTGTTCAGTGACTTTGCTTTTCACTTGTACAAAGTTTCATAAAATACTTTGTTGTTACAGTATAGTAGTTCTGAATTAAAAAAACAACAAATAAACAAAGTCAAAAATCCGCACAAGACAAAATGGTCAACAAAGCAAACCCAATACAGAACCTGCTAGTGTCTCACTTTTCTTCATGCTGGTGTTTCATTATTAGACAGCTGCTGTGAATTGTGTAACTGAATAATTAGTGGTGTTTCAATAGTCTTTTTGAAGGCTATTCAAGAAGGGAGGGAAGTTCTATGATACCTATCACAAGAGAAGAATGTGTCTGTCAGCTAATTATTTGTTTTTAAATTTAATAAAATGTTACGATAATCAATATTTAACTCCCTCCAGTAGGATTTCATACTCCAAAATGTGTCACTGAGTTAAAAAGTTATTTTGGAGTTTGTTTCCTGCAGGAGATGGATAAACTAAGTAGTGTACGTGTGTTGCCAAAACTGTGGAGTAACAAACTGTTGTCATGTGTTCTTGCCCTGTTCACAAAGAAGTTTCTCTCTGTAGATTCTGGCAATGAAGCTTCACAGCCTGAAAATTATAAAATTGCCACAATATAAAATTCTTTGCTGTCTGCTTTAGTAGCATTCATGATACTGGGCAGATGATAACAGCAAAAGTTATACTTTTGATTTTCTGATTTTTATTAAAAGTAATTTATTTCAAATAAGCAACAGAGATAAGTTATTCAAGGAGCTAAAACCCAAAAGACACAGTACCTCTACCAAATTACTGTTGATCACTTAATGTGTTCATTTGCTGTGTGAAATACAGATGTATTACCCTGACTGACAGGCAGAATGAGCTGCAAGGATTTTCTGATTAGGAATTTCCAAGTGTGGTATATGAGGGTCTCATTTTTCTTTTGACGTTTCCTAATTCATCATCATCACCATAATTACATTTTCACGCCAATAAAATTGTCCGTAAAAGAACTTTCATGGAAAAAAGCCTGTTTTATGCCTGGGCTTAATGTAACATTTGAGACCCTTTAAGAATAACAAAAAGAAAATCATGTGCTGACTTGCACAGTTCTGCTCTCATTTAGGACCTGGTCCTTGGTCTGGTGTTCAGCTTAACTGTAACTGCTGCTGATCAGGCAGGTAAGTTCTGCCAGGCAACAGCTATGGTAGAAATCTTGTTTGGTTGTCTAGTGCCCAATGCAGAAGTGGCCCTGAAAGCTGCCCTGGATGATTTATTTCTCCCTGTCTTTTGTCATGCATGTATTATAATCTGCCTTGGATTCTGGTTTCGCTGCAGAGTGTAGGATTTGTGTTGGACCAATGTGTGAAAGGTGATTCAAAGTAGAATTGGGCTTCAGGTTCGGAGGTGGATGGGCCAGTTCAGGACAAATTTGGCATGAATTCTTTATTGTAGACAGGTGAAGATGAACACAGATTAAGCTGCTATCATCCATCAGGCCTGAGTTGCAACTTAGAAATCTGATTTTTTTTATATACCTATTTTTAAAAAGATGATTGAATGGTTAAAAGGGAAGATTGGGTTATGCAATCTAATACCTTGGCTGTGGATTTGATGTGTCACCTGTGTAAGACTTGCCAGTTTATCTCAGAAATGTAAGGAAGTGTGGAAGCTGATGTTGAAGGTAGGAGAGAGTTAGCCCCAGCTCTTCTGTAGTGTGTCAGAACCTGCCCTCTCTGTTGAACGATTTTGTCCTCACTCTTCTGCAGTTGCTACTGCTGGTTCAGCCCATGTAATTGGGTGGGTGGTAGATACCTTGTATTTGGTTTTTCCTTTAAGCAGTTGCCTGACACTGCCTGTATGAGCACTGTCATCTGCCCTACTGTGAGAGCTAAACTAATATGAATAGCTGTGGGAAACTTCTGAGAAAAAGGCAAATGGATTGGAGGCAGAAAAATACTACAAGTATCAGTTTGGGAGAACGTAGGGATGGGAGAAATCTAGGGTGAGATGAAAGAAGCATGAAAAAAACAGGTTTCCTGCTTCCATTGGCACTCGTGGAACAGAGTGACTGAAATACCTTAATTCTGTTTTAAAATAGTATAGCATTATTTTAGGATAGAAGAGATCTACTTGACAAGAAATGGAAGCAAAAATGAGGAATAAGTTCCTGTCAGATAAGTGTTTTGTTTTTATTCCTGGGGATTTGGGACTAGCTTTATAATTCTCTGGTGATTGCTTTGCAAGCTTCTTGGAAGGAAACAAAGTAGTTGAAAGCTAAATCATAGACTGTTTTGAAAGAGAGAGGAATCTTAACTTTCATGCAGAGAAATGAGCAAGCCAAAATGAAGTAGTAGAGAGGGCAGATGGAATTGTAAATCTGCATTTTAGGCTAGTTAAATGGAAGGCTGTGAGCTGGAGGGAGAGGTACATGCTGGCAAGTACATTGCATAATTACCAAATTGGACTAAACATTTGGAATAAGTAGTTTCTATGCATTTTCTTTATGACAAAAATGCGTCTAATTTTTTTTTCAGCTAACACTGTTCATGTGACACAGCAAGATTTAAAAAACTTGCACTTTAAGCATTACATAGATACACGTGTTTCTGAAGTAGGTATTTTCAACAAATGTAGAACAAAGCATAAATGTGGATTTAGGACTGTAACTCTAGTGCTTGAATATCTCCTTTTGTTACTTTTATTGCTTGCCATAAAGGAATGCTTCATGAATTCCCTCTTTCTTCTCACTGTCCTTTGTGAATTACAAAGAAGTCACTTCTTTGCTGTGGTTCTTCACTGCTGTGTACTTGGTGAAAATAATTGGCAAAAGCAAACATTTTCCCCAGAACTGTAGAGCTGAGGAGGACTATGAAACCAAGCTTTGCTTAGCTGTGGGGAAGAGAGGTCAATGTTTATTATCCAGCAGGAGGTATACATCTAGATACCACATAAACAGAAGTCTCTGCTCTTCTGTTACAGCTGTGCATTTGCAATAGCTACTGCAGAGTTAGCTGTTAAGAGTAGCTGAAGATAAGATCAAAAGTCATCAGTTCAAAGTTCAGGAGAGATCATTAATTTCAAGGGCAGAAACAGCTGAATTTGTTAGCCACTGCTTTATACTAGAAGCACTTCACTTGTACTGACAATTTATCTTGCATCCAAGTGAAGTAGATAAGGCCAATTGCCGAGTGCCACGTTTCCTGTCTGAGTCCATGTACTAGTTTGGCACAGGCTGTTGTAGCATACATCTTTATTGAGCAAAATGGATACGTCTTTCCTTGTAATTATTGTGTTAGGCAGATAATGAAAAGGAGTTTTGTAAACGTTTAAGTATTTGAATTAAAGCAGCTATTCAGTACTGAAATAATTTTTCATCAAAATGGTAGTAAACAGTTTTTGCAGCATTTTGCATGGATTCTGCTTTCCTTCAGAATATGAAATTTTATAATGAGGGTTTGAATGAGTTCAACCAACTTTCAAGGCCAGTGAGGCTTCTTATGAAGCTATGGATAAAATCTCACAAAGTTCCTTCTGCCTTCTCCCTGTGGTGCAAACACAGGCTGAAGCTTCTGGTGCCTCCACTATGTTAACAGTGTTCATAATCTCTCATTGCTTTTTTTTTCTCCTTTTCTGAGTATGTATTTTTGCCTATGCTTGTAGAAAAACACATGAAGACTTTATACTCCCTGTGACTTTGGAAAATGCTATTCAGTTGAACCTCGGTTTAGGAGAAAATTGTTTCTGTCAGTAGATCTAGCTCTGAATAGTTTGTTGCTGTCCTGTGCAAGTGTTTTAAGTGCTGTCCTGTGTCTTAAGCAGTGATCTGGAAGGCATTTGAGATATTATACATAGAAGTTAAAAATTTTTCATAGTCTGCCAGAGCTGCAGAGCTGTCCCCTACAAGTGTAAATTTATAATTAGAGGAAAAACCTGGAAAGAATCATAAAGAAAATAGTACAATATATATAATCTTCTGTAGGACAGACATTATTTTATATAGCATGTATCTTTTTTCCTAGTTGAAAAATCTGTCTGCATATGGTTCTCTACAGAAGAAATTCCTGTTATATAGGTAAAGTGCTGCCTTTTCAATGTCAAATAAATTCTCTGTGCCAGCAGACAAGTTACTTGATTATTTTTGTCATCTCTCAGTGTTGACTTAGGTCTTTTAGCATGTGCTTCTAACTCTTATTTGGAGAAGCAAGTTTTAAAACTCCAGCTGATTAATTATAAATGCAAAAGGAAATAGTGATCCTCCTGAATTTCCAAAGCATTTATCATATAAAGCTAAATGCAGTTATGAGAGGAGAAGGGGTGAGCTTGACTTTTCACAGCAACTCTATATGTGCCCATTGAAACAAGCAGTGCTGTCATTTTTGCTAGGGATTTCTGAAAGAATAAAATATCTTGAGACTGGTGAACAGTGATAGATAAAATATGAGTCTTATGCTCAATGGGGTGCAGTTTAAATAAAGAAAATCTAATGGGAAGTATCTGCATTAGTAGTACATGGATTTACTTCCTGAATTTTGATCTGGGTGGAAATCCGCACTTACTTAAAATTTGTCTTTCAGCTTCTTAGCCTGATAAGAAAGGTGAATAAAGCGCTTTTTTTTTTTTTTGCTTTTTTTTTTTTTTGACTTGGCTCCAGTGCTGTGATGATGTATTTTGTTTAAACTTGCTATTGTTTGATTTTTATCTAGGCTATTTTTATGATTCCTACAAATCCCCCTCCAACCTTCCGGAAGCCAGAGCTCTGGTCTGATGAATTCACAGATTTTGTGAAGAAATGCTTAGTGAAAAATCCTGAACAAAGAGCTACAGCAACCCAGCTGCTACAGGTCAGTATTTAAGTCACTGTGGAAAGGCAGATTTAATGGCTTTTTTTCCTCAAACCAGAACTGTTGTGAAAATTTGTAAGGGCCAATCTTGTTTTAACTAGTATCATGCCTTACTTCTTTTCCACTTTGTGGTCTTTTCTCTGTCAACTCCTGTATCTATACCCCCATTTTATTTCTCCTTTGCTGCTTCCAAAAATTTGTTGCTCTTCATATAGTTTAGGGCTGGTTCTTGCTATTAAAATTGGATCCTTGCTTTGTGGTTAGAGGCCCTCAGTAGAGCTCAGGATTTAGACAAGCAAAAGAATTGAGCCCAGGTTGCCCCTCAGTGTGGGCCACCCATGGAGCATATTCAGCCTGTCTTTCTGGTCGTGTCAGATTAAGCAAACAGGTTGCTCTGTGTCCTAGAAGGGTCTGATGCAGACGGACAGTATAATGAGTTTGTTTTTGAGCTGAGTGATACCAAGTGGGCACTTTTAAACTTGAGCCACAGTTGGCAGTGTGCACCTTGGAGCCAAGGCAGGGTATGCCAGGCTTTTTCTTGCTGTAAAACAGTCATCCTAGATTTATTCTGTGTCTAGCTAGCAGTAGCATCTGTTAAAATTTAAATTCCATGAACTCACTCAGAACATAAAGATTTTGCAAAGTACTTTCCAGTAATAGCTCCATCAAATTCAGGTCATGTTATGAATATTTTATTTTCCACATTGTAAGGACACCAAAATATAGACTACAAAGTTAGTAAAAATTGAAAGTTACAAACGTTTGTATGATGTATGAATCAGTAGTGGAGACCTTAAAGCTGAAGTTGATATGGTTAGCGGAACACCGGGAGCTGCATAGAAGAGATTTGCATTAATGTCTGCAAGTAAGCAACAAAACCAAAAAAGCTTCAGTGTGCAGTTTCTTTCCACACACTTACTGACCAGAAAACTGAATGCTGTGTTCATCACAAGTCTGTGCTGCCTTTTTCTCCATCTGGAATTTGGAGCTGGAGGTGCTCAGAATATGTGTGAGTGGGAATGAAAGTAGTGCTTGTGGGGGAAGATCACGGAGGAAAAAGGAGAGCAACTGAATTAGTATACCAAGGCTGGAGATTGATAATAGGTGTAGGACACAAGGCTTCACCAATTCTGTTCTCCGTGGAATAATTTTTCAATGTTTAAGATTGCAATCCCAGACACACCTACAGGTTGGGTGGGGAAGTAATTGAAACCAGCAGTGAGAGAAAGGCTTGGGAGTGACAGTGGATGAGAAGCTCACCATGAGTTGGCAGTGTGTGGTGGCAGCCCAGAAAGCCAATCAAATCCTGGGCTGCATCCAAAGGAGTGTGGCCAACAGGTCTACTCTGCTCTCGCTGAGACCCCACCTGGAATACTGCCTGCAGTTCTGGTGTCCTCAACATGAGAAGGACATGGAACTGTTGGAGCAAGGCCACAGGAGGGCCATGAAGTTAAGAGGGCTGGAGCACCTCCTCTATGAGGACAGGCTGAGGAAGTTGGGGCTGTTCAGCCTGGAGAAGAGAAGACTGCATGGAGATCTCATACTCTGCTCTCGCTGAGACCCCACCTGGAATACTGCCTGCAGTTCTGGTGTCCTCAACATGAGAAGGACATGGAACTGTTGGAGCAAGGCCACAGGAGGGCCATGAAGTTAAGAGGGCTGGAGCACCTCCTCTATGAGGACAGGCTGAGGAAGTTGGGGCTGTTCAGCCTGGAGAAGAGAAGACTGCATGGAGATCTCATAGCAACTTTTCAATGTCTGAAGGACCTACAGGGAGCCAGAGAGGGACGCACTGTGAGGGACTGCAATGATAGGACAAGGGGTAATGGATTCAAATTGAAGGAGGGGAAGTCTAGGTTAGATATTGGAAATAAATTCTTTACTGTGAGGGTTGTGAGACCCTGGAACAGGTTGCCCAGGGACGTGGTGGTTGCCCCAGCCCTGGCAGTGGTCAAGGCCAGGCTGGATGAGGCCTTGAGCAACCTGATCTAGTGAGGAGGTGTCCCTGCCCATGGCAGGGAGGGTTGGGATTAGATGATCTGTAAGGTCCATTCCAACCCTTAAATTCTATGATTCTATGAGTCTTTGTATTTCTGAGGTGCTTAGTTATGCTTTGCCTAAATTGTATTTGCATATAATGATGCAAAAATCATACTTTCTCAGGCATCAGGTGTTTCTTAGATAGCACAATGTGTGTTAGAGGTATCACACACATGTTGCACCATGAAGAAGCAATGTTTTAAATGCCTTGAGTTAAAAATGAATCTTCCTGCTAAAAGTAAGGCTTTTTGCTGGTTCCACATTTCGGCATCATAGGTCAAGAAATATTTTATGACATGTAAAGTACAGGCTTGTTGAAGTAGGCAGCCATAGTTGCTCTGCTTAAAGCCACTAATTTATGCTGTCAGTTTGTTAAGATTAATTAAAATCTGTAACTGAATATCTGAAAAAGTTTGTTTTTCTATGTCAGACCATCACCACTCTATTTACGTACTACTTACTGCATGTTTCCTTTGGAAAATTATATCCTGAATTGTAAAACAGTTGTTAAATGATTGCATTTCCCAAGGCTTGCAGTTATTAAAAGTAGTTGAGGTGAAATTTTAGTTTGGAAGTAGCTAAAACAGATTTAACGTTGTGTTGGAGTAGATTTTAATTATTGTGTAATGTTTGATACTGTTTGTCACTGAAATCTGTGGTGTTGAATGGTCCTTGTAATTACATCTGAAGCACGACTGCTGAAATGGTATTACATCTTTTAATGATCTTTTTTTTCCTAGCATACGTTTATTAAGAATGCTAAGCCAGTTTCAATATTAAGGGACCTGATCACTGAAGCTATGGAGATAAAGGCAAAGCGACATGAGGAGCAGCAGAGAGAACTAGAAGAGGAGGAAGAAAATTCGGTGTGTACTGTTTTCCCTATAACTATCTGTACTTCACAGATATGTTGCTGGTTTTCCCCGACTTCCTATATTTGTGTTGAAATAATTTTCTTTACCAGTTTTCTGTGTGGTTTTTAGCCTACAAATTCTGCGTACTCCACTCTTATAATTTATGAGTAATTCTGTTGTGAGTAATGCTGTATGAGCCAGCTCGATTCCATGAGGTGTCCTACTAAAAAAGCTTTTCTAGGAGGTGGGAAGAGAAACCATGTCAACTTCAACTGTTCAGACTAACATTAAAAAAATCAAAACTCTTCAGCTTGCACTTTCACAGGTAGACTTCTAGACAAGGGGTTTAGTTTTCAGTTCAGGGCACTTAGCTTTTTATTTGTTGTTAAAATCTAATACACAGAATAGTTCTGACACAGTAAGTAGTGAATGAAATGTGATTTGAATCAAGTTGCACCTGTGATGTGAAAGTGGTGATGGCACTTCATTCTTCAGATGACATTGTCAGCATATGTTTGAGGGGAGAAGCAGGTTGTGTGATAAGTAGGTTGCATTTAAAATTGTTTGGCAATGTTAGGATTAAGTCCCTGTTCCTGGCATTATTACACTTCCTACATGATTTGTTTCAGGGCAGTATGTGCTTCAAGGAAGTGTATTGCCCTATGTATTGCCAATGAGAACCAGAGTCATTCAGGATAAGCACACAGAGAAGATGGAGACTGGAGTATTAATAGAAAAGTTAGAGCTTTGAGCAAACAGAAGAGAGCAGGGCAGTAATATAATTTGCCCTATACAAAATAGTAGAATCCTTATCACAGTGTTATGTGATGATCTATATATAGGAACACTTTTCAAGCAGATTCTGTGCAGTGTTTTTTTTATTTCAAGAGTCAGTGTGGTCTTTTGTTTGCCTCATGTTTTGCTAAGAGCATGCTCTAAGAATATTGATAGCTTGTCTTTATAAAGATGGTTTAATCTGCTTTTTATTTGCTTAGTCAGTAATAAGACAGGCAGGGAAGATTGGAATTTTTTTTTTATATTGGGAAATGTTTCCTATGTGTGACTTGACATGCAGAGTTGAAGTTTGTAACTTGACTTATTGAATAGTTAATTTCTGAAGAGACTGATTTATTACTGACATAAAAGACTTTATTAGCATGCTTTCATCCTTGCTGTTGCTTTCTGAAATGTAGACCTCAAACACTTGTGTGTTGTTGGTGTCTTTTGCATTAACTCAAAATTAGGCATGACATCTAATTACTTAGTCTGAGGTTCAGATGGGGAATCAGGTTGCCAGGCACACATGAAACAGTCTGTGACAGCTCAGTACACCTCCCTCTCCTGCTACTGGGTGGAAGGGTATGACACAAGTTTGGTTCACCTCAGCTGAAGAAGCATTTAGCACCACCTCATGCTTCTTGCATGGATCCAGAAGTCAGAATGTAACACTGCACACCCCACTCTGCCTCTGTACAAGAGGACTTTTGTTCCTAATATAAAAACCATCCATTTTTATGTTCTTCTGTACTGTTGAGATTTTTTTAGTTTCTTAAGTTTTTAGACACTTTTATGATTCAAAGAAATAGTCTGTGATAAGGTTTGTAATTAGGATGAAATATTTAACAGTTGTTAAAACTGTTACTGTGATATTTGGTAGTAAGTGTGACTTGCTATCAATAAATGCATGTCTTTAATAATTTTGTATTGCTTGGTAAGCCTTGAGTGAAAAAAGTTTGGAAGTACTTTGCTTTAATGGAAAAAGCGATTGAAATGAAGAATACTGATGCTGAGGTGAGGAGGGGTTTCCTTGTTGACAAATACAGTTTGTCACAAGTCCGTGTTTGGAAGTGACCTATGGATAGCTTTCGTGTGTCACAATGTAAAACAAGTCTTGTTCTGGACTGGTTTTAGTGGTTGGTTGGTTGCAATACAGACTTCCTGTGTCTCATAACTGAGTTTTAGTGCAGTCCATCATCATAAGAAATTCCAGATTCATTTGAGAGGTGACACCAGAATCTTGTCCAGCTGCAGTCACTAAACAGTTCTGATCACCTAGAAGTGCAAAAACAGCCAAACTAGGAAACTGCAGAGGAAACTCGTACAAGAGACCTAAAAGAAAGCTGGAGGACTTTTTGTAGGGGCAAGTAGTTATAGAACAAGGGGGAATGGCTTTAAACTGAAAGAAGGTAGATTTAGATTAGATATTAGGAAGAAATTCCTTATGGAGAGGGTGGTGAGACACTAGAACAGGTTGCACAGGGAAACTGTGGATGTCCCATTCCTGACGTGTGGAATGCCTGGTTGGATAGCACTTTGAGCAACCTGGTCTAGTGTAAGGTGTCCCTGCCTGTGTCAGGTGGGTTGGAATCTTCAAGGTCCCTTCTGATCCAAACCATTCTATGATTCTTTGAAACAGTAAAAATCAGGGAAGTTTCCTGTAACATGTTGCTTGAATGCAAGTTGTTCATATACTGCATAGTGGAAAACTCCTGGTTTGAGTGTGAGTGAGGCCTAAATTAAGTGGAGTTCTGATTTTAGTTTTTAAAGCATACTAGGCAAAGGTTAATCAATGGATCCACAGGTTTTTAAAGGAAACCAAGATAAAAACTAGAAGAATAAAATGAAAGCATTAAAGTACTTGTGTTTGTCATTTTAGAAAAACAAGCAATCGATGCCCCAAAACCTCCCACTTCAATTCGAAATAATGCATAATTTCAAAATAAGATCAGAAATTATGTCTTTCATTTAATTTGGAACTTGTTTGTGGAACTGCCAGAAAAAGAGTAAACCGATTCTTTCTGCACTTCTGAGTGTTTATCCTTTCCCTTCTGGAAAGGGAAAGCACATAATATGAGTGCCAGTTTGGTACATTTGGTATACAGTTGGGTAGTGGATGAAGTTAGCAGTCCTGCAGTCAAGTGTAAAGATAAACAACCATTGCACATTCCTCTTTCTTATGTATCAGTTTCACAGAACCCTGAAGAAATACAGGGCTGCTTATGTGTAGTTTGCATGACTACATGATCATACAGTTCAAATGATAATAGAGGTTTTGATAAGCCTGCAGTGATGGCAGCAGTCCTAGAAAGAGCTAATGACAGCCCCTATGTTACCTTGTGTAGTAGTAGTTACAGAAAGTAATGTGTATATTTTTCATATATTAATTATCTGTAAATGTTTTCTGATTGTATATGGAATTGGAGTCTCCGTTCAGTTGGAAAGTAATAGCCAACTAGCACATAAATTTTGGAAAGTAGCACCTCAAAAATGTATTTTTTTCCCAATGATTTCGCTGTGAAGTCCTCACCTCAGAAATGTAAAGGCAGCCTCAAACTTGGAAAAATGAATGTTTAACAACACCTAAAAGCAAGAGCCAATATTGATGTTAGTGTTAAGGAGTTTCTATTGATGTTAAAGGTCTCACATGGGCAGTGAATTGAGTCCATATACTATTGAAAATAATGGTGTCAATTAACCTGTTGGGGGCTTGAATTTTTTGATCTAACCCCACCCAAAAATTTCCTATGTAAAGCATGAGCAGTTCTGGTCGTTGCTCATTGGTACATGATTTGGGACCCATCAAGAAAAAAGGTGTAAAATGTTTTAACTATGAAGTTTGTTACGTTAGGAAACCAGGTTTAGCCCTAACAGTTACATTTCAGTAAGTTTTGGTAGCTTTAATTGCTTCTTAAAGGTTTATAATGTATAGTAATGGGCACTCAAGTTAAAAGTGACTTGCATAACTGGAAGTAGAATGAAGAGGAGTGGGTGGGTTTTTTTGAGAATTAATCAGATGCAAAGATTTCACAACGATGTGCGTAATTTTCAGGGTTGGTCCAGGTTGTTTTCCTTCAAGTGAGGAAGAGTCACATCCCTAAAACTCGTTCTTACTTTTCTTTTTTACCCCTGTCTGTGACCATTTTGTACCATGAGAAGTTGGCAGTTGTAACATAAATATTTTTTGCTGTTCAAAACTTTATATTATACAGCTCAATAAATGGCCAGGTTGAATACAGTCTTCATGTCTATATCCTTCCAGAGAGATAAAATATCATTACTAGCAGTGTACCCAGAATTGATTTTATGCCTGTTACGAGAGCTGCTGGTGTGATGAGAATGCCTTCTGACAAACTGACATGTTTTGATAGGTGCTGAGGTGGTTGTACAGATTTTTTTAATTAAGCAAAAATTGCAAGTGGTGTATTCTGCAGAAGGTTAATCCCAATATCAAAGTTTAAATGTTAGTTTAGGCATTACTAAACATGACCAATCTCTTCTCTTATGCGTTTTTTGAAGTGTGGTGTGAACTGGATGCTGAGGCTGGGCAGCTGTATTATGGGAATGTAAAGTTACTCGTTGCCTGGCAGCTCACAGAAAACATGTCTAAATATTTGTTTCTGTGGATCTTTAAAAGAATGAGCTAACAAGCAGCTCTCTGTATGTTTTATTTTACATTTTAATGTCTCTATTATGTGAGAAACTATTAAGTCTTTTAGAATATTAGAACAAGGGGTTCCTACTTCAGTACTCTTTTTTTTCTGGGACACTTAGTGGTTGACAACTTACGACACCAAAGCCAACTGTTGGTTATCAGTTGTCCCTGTATGTAGGATTATGTATTAATTCATACAAACATTTATTTGGTTAATCTGGTATTAATTATGAAACATTGACATCTCTTTGGAGACCTTGCAAGTAATTATTGCAATTATACCTTTATATTTTTACAATATTTAAATAGTTGTTTTAAAGGAACTAGTGAACCGTTTGAGTTTTTAAGTCTGATAGACCATGCCATATTTTTCTGAAGGTTTTTGCATTTGCTTTCATGCTTACTTCATGTGTTTGTATATGTATGGTATAGCTCTCTGTATTTGTAACTTGGCAGTGTTAAAACTTTGTTTTCCTAGTATTTGTCCTTTAAGCCGAAGAACACTTGACATACGTTAATTAAATTTGATTGCAGTCCTTTAAGTGTCCTGAAGGTAGAAATATGCAAAGATGACTTTGTTGAGTGCAATACAGCATATTGTTAAAATCCAAGCAGTGTAGAGCCAGAAACCAGTTAACGGAAGAGTAAACACAGGGCAGTAACTGCGCAGCAAGTCTTTGTTACTGGGTGTATCAATTAGAGGTAGAAAACAAGCTGAAGTGCTGCTTTGTGGCATGTCTGTTGAATTGGATGGGATTTGACTGTGTGCTGAAAGCTAAGTTTTTGCCTGTTTTGCTGATGGGTCTAAGCTTTGTGTGCTCAGTATTAATCATAAACTCAGGTTGAAGTTTGGCTTGGTACCCATTAGGAGCTTTTACAAAATCCTTGTTCTTGACCAAACTATATTATGTGTTTATGTAGCTACTACAGTGCTTTAAAAAAAGATAACTGTGACTGCCACCACGTTTTTCAAAGGTGATGATGAGGTGTTAATAGTAAATGAAATTATTTTACAGGATACTGAATTTTGCCAGCGTGTAAATCGTGAACGTCTTGAGCCGAGTTGGCTGTCTCTGCTGCCCTCTAGTGTTCTTCTCGCGTGCGCAAGCCGTGGGTGGAGAGATTTCGCAGGCAAGCTGCTGCTTGTTTGCTTCTCTAGCTTTTTCTTTATCAGTCTTCATCCTTTTTTCCCCTCACAATCTTAAAAACGCAACAGAATAAACCATTAATCTTTATCACCTTGGCTTATTCACTTCCATCATGATACAGACTCAGGTGTGAAGCACAAGGCCATCATCTCTGAGAAAACTTTTTGTGTGATGGTGAGATTTTATTTTACAAGCATATTGTGAAGTTTTATATGTGGTTTCCACTGAAGTATTTTTGAGTTTTCTATCCTGGTAATCATATCTCCATGACTGCCTTTTTATACTTGAAGAGTAGGTTTTGTCAATTATAACTTACTTTGGTAAATAAGGAGAACCAGAGGGTTAGTCCCATAGGGTTGTAGGTTATTGACAGCATTTTATTTGCACTCTATATTATGATGTTCAGAGTTTCTGTAGTTTATTGTCATTTCTGTAGCATTTCAAGAGGTATTAGGGTTCTTGCTTGTGTGTGCCTTCTGTTGCTGTGTAGTGGTATAATGGAAACCCCTCTTGAATACAATTTTGGGGCTTATTACTTGCACACAGGAGAACAGCAGACAGTTTATTTCCAGAGCTGGCTGTTTTTTTGGTTTGATTCTTGGATCTGTTTTCATAAACAGTGTGAGAACACGACACTTCAGCTGTAATACCTTATGTTTCTTCCTGGTTAAAATCGAGATTGTGTTTGTTTTTATTTAATCAGTGAGTTTACCTTTTTTTAGCAACAGATCAGAAGTTCTACATCAATATTTATGAACTCTAAAGCATGAATCAGAATTTGTATGAAGGAATCGCTTTCATCTCTCATGTAAATGTGCACTTCCATTAACTTGGATCCACTGGATATTTTTATGAAGTTACTTTTTCAGATCCAGTGTAGTGTACTGTCATATTAGCTAAATCTCATATTTGTGAGAAATACTGGAATGGCAGTTCTGGAAGCAACCTGTTTTAACCCACCAAATTCATTATTCTGAGGTATGCACAGGCCAAGAAAAAGTTTTTATATTGTTCTGTCTCAGTACACCATTCATCAGAATTGTTGTGTACTTTGCTTTTGGGGACAACTGTTCTGTTAGTCCTGAGGCAGGGTTGGGTGATCCTTAGTCCTCTTGGTACTAAAAGGGAACTGCACTTTGCTGAGAGACAACAGTAAGATAAAGGCTTTTGACACTCTTAGACCAAAAAATTAAATGCTGTTTTTTGGAACAAGTCTAGGTACTTGATTTGACTGAAGAAACAGAAGATCAATTTTTAAATTGAAACACAAGTTACAAAAATGGTCACTTTGGACTCCATTTCATACTTGTTCATGTTGTTACCCATCACTTTTTTTCCCCACTAGCTTCTAAATTAAAACTTTGGAGCTTCAGGAAAAATTTGTTTCATTTCTTATTTTAACTTAGGTAAGTTTAGGACCGTATGTGCTGCAAGTGGATATTAACATTAGTCAAGCAAATCTGTAAATCAAATATTACTATACCTTAGACTCAGAGACTTGCCTGTCTGTATATTAGAGCTGATACATTTATAGCACTTAACAGGAGAAACAGAGGTATGTTGTGAGTCAGTTTAGCATTGCATTGCACTACTGAAAACAGCACTTGGAAACAGCAGCTTAACTGTTCTGGCACTTTCAAAATGCAATGCAAACCCACTTTATTTTCAGAGTTCCCTTTTTAGAAGGTGAAAAATCCAATTCATTGAAAACACTGGCTAACAAGAACATTTGGAGGAGGAAGTAAAGAAAATTAAAGTTGCCACCAGGAGGAGCAGTACCAAAATATTCTCATTTTTTCACTGGCACAGTTGTCTGGTGTTATAGCTGTAAGCTATCTGTATTTTTGGGGATATCATCATTTTTGTAAGGGTGGGGTACTAAATAGAATGCAACAAAAAACTCAGAAAGAATACAAATGAATAACTTCAGTATGTTTGCAAATTATAATCTGTAAAATAATGATTCTTTTGACATTTGGAATTTTAATCACAGGTTTAGATCTGTATCCTGGTTTCATTATGGTATGCTGTTAGCCAGACCTTCTGAACGAAAATTAAATCTATTTTTGTGTCTCTGAGTTGAGCTGTAATAGAAACATTTTTGGGACCTGTTGTATTGGTACTACTGCTAACTACAGTTCTCTGTATCTGCTTAGACCAACCCTAGGCAGAACAGGCACTCCAGCAGTGTAGCTGTGTCTGCACATCTGTTTGTACTAGAGGCAAATTGTCTGCTGTGTCAGGGAATAAGCAGAAAGGAAAGAATTGAGTTCAGTGAGAAACAAAGTTCCAGACCTTGAAAGGATTTGAGTGTTGGGTTTATTTTTTCTGGTCCCATTCTGTGCCTGTCCCTTCCTGCCCCTGCCTTTACAAGTCTCTTCATAGTTAAAAATTCAAAATCTAGAAAGCAATGCAGAGATTCAAGAAAAAGGGGAAATTTGTTAGGGAGTGAAATCTTGTTTCAATGTTACATATTACCCTGGAGGTATTTAAAAGACATATAGATGTGGCATTTAGGGACATGGTTTAGTGGTGGACTTAGCAGTGCTGGGTTAACAGTTGGGCTTAGGGGTCTTTTCCAGCCCAAACAATTCTATGATTCTATGTAGCAACAGGTATGTTATTTGTAATGGGCAAATTTTAAAAAAGAAGACAAGTCTTATCCAATAGCCTTTTAAGCTATGTAGCTGGAATATTTTGCTAATCAGGGATAGAGTTCATTTAAAAGTGAACTTGAATGAAGTTGACACAATGGAGGAAATGAGTGCATATATGGTTACAAAACTGGTGAAAGTTTCACAGTGGTATTATTTCTTACATGTAGTTAGCAAAGGAGAATGTCTAATTTTTTTTCCTATGGTAATACATCTTACTCATATAGAAAATGTATATAGTCCATCACACTATTCCTGAAATGCTGTGATGTTGTGTGTGTAATCTAAATCAGACTTTTGGTACAGTGGGAAAACCAGTGAGATTTCCCATTAGTGTTTCAAATATTGGCATTCCATATTAATTTTATGTTTTATTAACTGTATAGTCAGTAATTCTCTGTGTCACATTCCTGGCCCATTACTGTTACCTATTCAAACTGCTACTGTGTATCTTCATGATGTTATCTCCCTCACCAACTTAGTGGGTTATGTGCTCAACAGGTATTCTTATACATAGTATTAACAAGTTATTTACTCACTCTTGTAGCAAAGGTTTTAAGAGAGAACTAAATACTTGAAGTAAGCCACATCGATTTTCTGAGAGGACTTTCAAAACTATGTTGGGGGATTGTTAAGTAACTAAATTAAACATGTGCCTGTCGTCTGGCTGCTGTGTGCAGTGTCAGATGCTGGGCATGATACTTAGGTATGGGTGGTCAGCACAAATCTGGTGACAGTCCCTTGCAAAACAATCAAATCACTTTGTGTAAATTGTGGTACTGAATTTTGAAACCAAGGAGGTAAAGTGGGTCATGAAAATTACTGAGGTTCGCAAAACTGGTTGCTGATGTGCAGTGGGTGGGTGCTGTGCATCTGTGAGAAAGAAGGAAGTTTTTATTCTTCCTTTATATGGAACATTTTTTATTTTTAATTTCTGTTAAAGTTCTAAACATTAAAATCTAGCCGTACAACTAGGTCATGTAAAGATATAAAACTAGTCAATAAAGATCTAAGTGATTGCACCTTACCTTTTGGGTTTTTAAAATGATCTGCTGCATTCTGGCAAATGTTTCTCCATAGGATGAAGATGAGTTGGACTCTCACACCATGGTGAAGACCAATTCAGAGAGCGCAGGTACCATGAGGGCTACAAGTACGATGAGTGAAAGTGCTCAGACAATGATAGAACACAACAGCACTATGTTAGAGTCAGATTTGGGGACCATGGTCATAAACAGTGACGACGATGAAGAGGAAGATGGCACCATGAAACGTATGTTGTTAATTTGCTTTCTTCTAATGTAATATGTTTCCTCATGCTGCATGATGATGTGGCTTCATCAGTGGCTTTTGTGTGTCAAGTTCCATGGTTAAAAATGGGGAGAAGGGGTACTTCTGCGTCTAAGCACTCTGCACTTAGAGGAAAGGGTGACTATAGTGTGATATTCAAAGCAGAAGCCTGGGTTTGGTGCTAAGTTTCTCTAGAGGACTCTCAGATTGGCCTTCTATGAATTGTCCCTTTTACTGCTTGCCTCTTGCTTTTTGTTTCCCATCCCACATATATTTGGACCAGTTGGACCTAAATTGAAATGGGCATGTGAGAGGTTTCTGTTTCAGTGTCTGTGATCCTGGGAATCATGATTCACCATGGGATCAGCAGTCAGTAACACGTCTTGCTGCAAAATTGTTTTGTAACTCGTGATCAATTAGCAGAGTTGTATTTTATAAGTGAGTTATTTGAACATTTGTTGGAATGTAATTAAATAATGCTCGATTGATGGCAGTGATCTAAAGATTTTTGAAACCTAAGCAAAAAGTCAAATTGACCTTGGCAGCATGTGAGGGAGTATGCAAAAAATAGAAAAAATTGTGTGTCTTTATGTATAAAATGATAACTTATTGTGAAATATCCATATATACATATTTTTAAAATAGTTAACTTACATACTTAGGTGCTCAGGTTTGGCTGAAGACTCTTGCAGATTGAGGTCCACAGAGTTTAATAGAATTATTTGCTTGAATGGGCAGCATCAGTAGATGAACTAACTCAGGCTGTTGCTGCTGATTTCAAGAGGCACAATGTAATGTTTAACCCAGGCAATTGTTGGGGGGAATTGTGTGTGTGTGTGTAATGTAGAAAGCTAATATCTCAAGAGTGGAAATTGATGCCAAATGAATAACTGTAGAATGTTTTATAGCAAATATAAAGCTGCATTTGTGTTTGCTTGTATACACCTGGTGTAATTTGTGCAAGATTAGTTGGAAGTGAAAAGCAGGAATTTTTTTTTTTTAGTGTACAGCAAATTGAAAGGAAAGAGGGATCTGGTTGATTTTGTTTGTTTGGCTTTTTTGTGGTTTGTTTTGGTTTTTTTTTTTTCCTTTAGTCTTCTCAGTAATAAGATAGCAAACATGCCTGTTGATTAGTGATTAGTTTAAATATGATTCACCTCATGAAAAGACTCAGCATGTGCTTTAATTTGTTTTCATGCTGAAACAGAATATTTGCCTCATAGACAGTGAGGCTAATGAATGATTAGTACAAGTGATCTCAAACCCATCAGTTTCAACAAGCCAAGGAAAGTGATATAAAAAAATAAAAAGGAAAGGTAATATTAGCAAATTTGGAGTAAAGTAATTCTTAAGGTGGAAGTACTATGAATTTGGGTTTAGTGCAGTTTCTGTGCAGCCTGACAAATCACTTTGGGCTTCCTAAGCGAGTTCTAGGTAAGTAGTATACCAAATTGCACAAGACTATCCATGTTGTTTTTATATGTGCTGAGAGGAAATACCTGTTGCTGTGCCAAAGAGATCAAAAAAGTATTATTAGGTTTGCACTGCAGTCTCTTACCTGTGTCCTGGTTGTCTGCTCTGCTGCTGGAGACAGTGCTTTTAAAGTGTACTGTTATTTTCCATGTTTAATTGATTCCAATAACAATCTGTAGTTTCTACGCCTGGACATTTACTTACATATTTCTTAATCCTGTTCTTCTTTCTTGTCAAACAAGAATATATAATCTTTGGGACAGCAGTTTTCCTTCCCCTCCCTCCTCTCCCATAGATGACTGTCTTGAACCCTGCAACTCCAGCAAAGCAAAGCCAGCAAACTGGAGGTAATCTGATGGCAAGTAATGCTTTCATTATTCAGCTGGCAGACAACAGGTTTGGTTTCAGCACTTACTTGCTAAAATTTCCTGTATTTTGCATTAGATGTGCATTATTTGCATTTTTTACATTAAAAACTAGAAATAATTCAAGAACTGGACCACCACATCTCTCAGCTGAATATAAATATAAATCATGTCCACCATAGCTGGTCCTCTGGTTCTGTGAGTATTGTGCTATTGGCTGAAACAGAAGCAGTAGCAAATGTCCTAAATAAATGTCACCAGGAAGGGACAGAGAAATCCTTGCCATCCCTGAAAGGCAGAGACAGATTTTTGTTCTTCTTTGTACTTGACAAAGACACAAGATTTTCGAGATTGGTTGCTTTTTCCAATGTCCTTTTATAGACAAGGTAGGCACTTCCAGATGTTTGTGTGATTGGATTGCAATAAATCAGAATAATTAGCTTAAAAGTGCTCTTTGATACTTCTGAATAGTAGAACATTGCAAGCAAGAAGCTTGAAGAAATAAACTAGGGAAGAGGGATTTCATTTCCTTCCTAGAGACACAAAATATTTATGACAAACTTTTTATTTAATTGCTGTTGTGTTTAGTTTCATGTTTTGTTTCCTTCTGCCTTTTGTTTCCCTGCTCAAGGACAAAATAAGAAACAATAATATGTTTTTATTTATAAGTATCCATGCTTAGAGGGCTCTGGGAGCCATGACAGAAAATAACTAAAACCATATTTTTTTCACAAATAGGGAATTGTGCCCAGTTAAAATTGGGATTTGGAACAAAAAGAGGCCTGTCATCCTGCCCCAACACAGATTATACATTCTAGCAATAAACAGCATTTATGCTGTCTTGCTTGGTATGCCTGTGCATGCTCTGAACAGAGACTGTGGTATGTACCTGGAAGGAAGGAAGAAAATGCAGAATACAGGGACACGAGGATAGAGCTTAACTTTAGGAGGTTTAATGTGGAGTGGAAGAAGGAGTGAGATTGATGGAAGTATTGCTTCAGTTCAGTCGCCTGGGTTGTACTTGTTTTTGTATAGAAGCTTTTTCATATGTCAGTGGAGAGACCAGTGTTCAGACCAGCTTGCCCAGGTTCCCTTTGTGGTTTTTTGACAAGGCTTAGTGTTAGGGCTTTCTGGTGCACCAAGAGCACTTAAGATTGTTCTCTTTTCTCCTTTTCAGTAACATTTGCCCTGCTTCTCTCTTTTTCCCCTGTTAAATATATATTTGCCATCTGCTTTGGGCTGGAAAACAAGTTGTCTTTTAGTGCCATTTGGATTTATTCTGAGTTTCTAACTGTTGCTTCAGATTTCAGTGAAGCTTCTAGATAGTTTGTGTTTGGTAATGAAAAGGACAGTAAAGTAATTGGGTGATGTTTGACAGCTAGAATGTAGAAAAATGGTCAGGTTTTTGTTCTATTACTTTTTGCCCTATAAGATATTAACATTTTAGGTTTAGTCTGTAAAACACATTTTTCCTTCTTAACAAACAGGAAAATATAATCTTTGGGACAGCAGGTTAGTGTCCTCTCCCTCCTGCCCAATAGGCAACTGTCTTGAGCCCTGTAACTCCAGCAAAGCCAGCAAACTGGAGGTAGCCTGATGGCTAGTGATGGTTTCATCACTCAGCTGTCAGGCAGCGCTTTTGGTTCCAACACTTACTTGCTGAACTTTCTTGCCTTATTGTATAACAATATTTTTATTACAGTGGGACATGCACTGTGCTGTAGAACCCACATGTTGATAGAAGAATTCATGAGTTGGTTTGTTCATTATTATTTAGTGATTTCAGCATCTGTGGTACTCTGAGTCAGCCTCCTCTGTGACATGAGGTGGATGCTTGGATAGCTCTGGAGTGATGCTTCAGAACTCTTAGGAGGGCCTAAGCCCTACGGCTGTTTTTACAACTTAAAAGCTAGTGATACATGTTTTATAGCAACCTATGACCTAAATCTGGTAGGAATTCAGCAAGGAAGCTTAATTATGGGCTGATTTCAGTGGTGCTGTAGCTTGGGTATCAATATTTCACAGATGTAGTTTTGTTCAAGTATATTTACTGTGCCCACAATAAGATGGTTTGCTTGATGCTGTATGTAGGTGTACTAGTGCTTTACTCCTGTATATGTATATATAAAGAAATGACAGATGTTTCCAAGCCTGTTTCAGTCCTCAAGCCCTCTCCTGTGATAGGTAATAAAGTTGTTAATTTATGCCACTAATATATTTTAAAAATGGGGATTTTTTTTTTAAAACAAAATGATGTTGGCAATTCTGCTTTAAGAGCTGTTGCAAAATGCTAGTTTAACACGAATTGTCTTTGTTTAGCTGAAAGCAGAAATAAAGTATAACTCAGCTGGAGTAGACTAATGGGTTTATAATAGTAGTGTCATTGAATATTTTTTCTTTTCTCCGGAAGGTGGAAAAATAGAACAAATGTATTAAACGAGTTTTACAAGTCTTATTCTCAAGAAGCAAAGCCATGTTTTGTGCTGGAAACTTTTTTCCATTAAAAATTGTTTAAACTTGAGTTCATAGTCCTTCAAGAAGTCTCTAAAGGCTTCAGCCGGTTGAAAAATATGTGGATTTTCCATTTAAATGCCAGTTGCAATTATTTCTGATAAATAGGTGTATTATAAAACGAACAAACAAAAGACTGAATGAAGCCTGAAATTGAATGAAGACTTGGGTGTATAAGTCACTGCAATGTGAAACCTGTCAACTCAGTAACCACTTTGTTACACAGCTCTCTGTAGTCAAATCCATCCTTTGGTAGTCTGCTAGCTGCTCTGGCCCAAAGCACTGGTGATCGAGTTTCTGCTGATGCTTCCTTGTGGTTCTGAGTAGGCTGACCTCTGATTCTCCGAGGTGGTTGTCTAATAGGGATGTATTAGCAGCGGAACTTGTCCACTCATAAAATGCAGTCACATTTTCTGCTTAAAATATGTCTGAGGGAGGTGGCTGTGGCAGCTTCCTACATGATAGTTCACTGTTAAGTGCATTTACCTGGAGATTGAGGTCAAAATCCTAGGCTCATTTGAACTTGCTTGTATTCAAAGCTCCTGTCTCCCGTTTCCCAGAAGAATTACTGCCACTGTGTTGTAGTCCACCTGGTGTGGTGAAAGAGTAGTGGTAGGAATGTATGGAATGTAAAGCCTAAGGAGTGTATGATGTTGTATAAGCTGTGGTGGCCTTTGAAGTAGGGGTGAGAGTAGGTAGGTAGTAGGTCCAAAGAAGGCTCAAAGCTGATTGCTGTACAGTTTCTGACTGGAATAGTGACAAAGCAGTTTATTTTGAGGGAATTAAAGATACTGGCAGGATGGTCACAGAGGAACTTCAGAGAGGAAAGTCTGATCCCAAACTTCACTGAAGGGGCAGCAGCTGAAAATGTTCCTCAGCTGAGTGGTAGATGGAGAGCCCCAGGATGGGGAAGGCTGTGGAAACTCATGGCTTTTGTCAAAAGGAAGAAAACTTTCCTCTGTAGATAGGCAGCTGCAGAAGAGGTCCAGTGCCCTGATAGCAATGGAGCAAGAGAAAGACTTAGAGACTTCCCATAGGAAATTGTAAACCCTCCACTCCAAAATGCAAAACTAACAAAATGCCACCACCCACACCCTCCCTGCAAATTGTAGTAGGAGACACCCTCATCTGCTGACCTTACTTGCTAACTAACAGCAGAACTTTTAAACTGATTAAGAATCCATTTAATATTAATCTAATACTTTTCTGTTGGAAGTACCTCACTGCAAAGTAATTTTTCTTTCTACATTACATCAATTGAATTTTATTAAAACATAAAACATAATTATTTTGAAACGTGTGTTTAGAATTTCGTTTAGTTGTGATATGTTTTTGAAGCAGTGTAATAGAGTTGGTACTGTGTTATGTTGTTGCCTCATTAATTTTATTCAGCATACTTATTTGGAAGAAACTTGCTTGTGTAACTATTTGGGGGCATCCACAGTGGCTGTATTCCTGTCAGGGGTTTTGCTGAGGGACGATGTGTGCTTTCAGCATCCGTGGTGGTCTCTGTGTTCCACAGCTTTTCCATGGCAGCATGTCTGCTCTTTTTATTGTGGTTTTCTTCCCAAAGCCATCTTGAAATCCTGCAGTGTGCAAGCGTAGGGATGGTAAGAGACACATATTCTTAAGTGCTGCAACTGTGGCAAGCATTTTTAAACATGATCATTGAAGAATAATCGGAAGTACTAAAAAATCCAAATCTTCCTAGAATGGAACAGGCTTTCAATGCAAGTACGAAGTTATAGTGATTGTGCTGCAGATTTTCTGGGCAAATATATAGCTTGTGTAGAAAGTAACTTACTGCATAGATGAGTGAATTAACTGTCATTAAGGAGTCTTTATTGTACTACTCATTTTCTTGGTTCCTGAGAGGCAGTTGAGAAGATAACTTTGCTCTGTGGTTCGTGAGAGTTAGGAAAGGCACTTTCAGACCAAAATGATGTTATAATAACCTTACATTTTGCAGAACAAAGGTGCAATCTACATCAAGTGTTCAGATGTGGCACTTGGGGATGTGGTTTTGTGTTGATTGTGGTGGAGCTAGGTGGGCAGTTGGACTAGATGATCTTGAAGGTCTCTTCTAACCTTGACGATTTTGTGGAAGATGGCAGTACAAAAGTAAACATTAGTGGGAAAAAATAGGCTGCTATTAATCATGCAGCAAAATTAGAATGAACTAAAAAATCTTTAGACAAAGTGGATGGGAAGAGATGATGAAATAAGAGGTGAAAGAGTTGGGGAAAAATACACTCAATGAATGAATAGTAAGTGTAAAGCCAGATATGGAGTCTAGCAAGGTCTAGTGATCATGTTAAACACAAGCTCAAAAGATACTTCCAGTTATTTCCTTTTCACTTGTTAAAACAAGGAGATCAAATTAAAATTCCTATTATTTTACTATGCATATAGTTTAAAAGTATAGTTTTGGGGTTTTTTTGTGTTAGGGTTTTTTTCCCCTGCCTTAGTTATTTCTCTCATCCTATTTTTTTATTTTATTTGTGGAAATGTATTTCATATTTCTCTATGTAGAATGTGTTACACTGCAAGTAAATACGTGTTCCATGTGTCAGTGCTATGCAGAATGTGGTCTCTGAGGTGACAGTCATGTAGGACTACTAAAGCATTCCTTATGCTTTATTTATTGTCCTATTTAGTAATGAATTTGCTTTGAAATCCCACAAATGAAAACAAATTTCAGTCATTTAGGGTTGAAGATAGTATATTTTTACTTTTCATTTCATGAAAAGGATAATAGAACAGGAGTCCATGCTGATCTCTGTCTGTTAGGCAAAGCTTTTGCAGCTGAATAGATGAAGACAGAAGTCTCCCAGGGTTTCCACACCATGGAGATAGGATGCTTTGCAACCATCTGTAGTGTGTGATCCTGCAATTTGCTGAGAATTTGCTGAGAATCCTCATTGGCAATGAATTTAATTTAGACACGACTTGTGTGGTTGTTTTGTGCAAGTTCTTTTTCTAAGTAATTTCTAAATCATACATTTGGTGAAACTGTTCTTTCCTACCAGTGCCTGTGGACCAGGCCTTGATGTTAGGGGTATTTAGCACCCAAAGGGATCCTTAGCACCTTGTGTTATTCAGTCGCTATAACAACAAATAGATATTGCATGAAGTAACTTCTTATATTATTTGTGTATGCAACTCTGAAATGTCTTGAACATTTCTCCACGTTGTATCTTGCTGCAAAAATATCATTCTTCGGCTATGAGCTTTTATGCCAAAGATCCTCAGGGGACAAACAGGCTTGCATCACATACAGATGACTGTATTAGTTTCTGCAAAATCCAAGAAAACTATTAAGTGAAGTTTATTTTATAGTGCATTAAATCTTTAATCTTTAAGTAGTTTTGCTTTTTTTCTGTTTTCTTTCAACTAAGGAAATGCTACTTCACCGCAAGTTCAAAGACCTTCTTTCATGGACTACTTTGATAAACAAGATTCCAAGAATAAAAGCCCTGAAAACTGTAATCAGAACATGCATGAACCTTACCACATATCCAAAAACGTTTTCCCTGATAACTGGAAAGTCCCTCAAGATGGAGACTTTGATTTCGTAAGTACATTTTTATTATTTTCTTGCATGCTGTTTATTTCCTATGTGCCAAAAATAGTTATTCCCTTTCTATAACTATGTTAATACAAGTAAAATAAGTAAACTTCTAAGAGTAATGTCCAGTTGTATAATCTTAATGCCTCATCCTGGTTGCTGAAAAAGTACATTTGCTTAATGCAGGACCCTTTTATTGAGGGTATGTGACATTATGAATGTACTACTTTGTGACTACTCTTTTTTCAAAGTATTTTTGGTTCCTTAAAACTTATGTGCTATAACATCTTTAAAATTTGAGCCAATACTATTTTAAAAAAGTAGAATTGCTACAGACGTGAAATATTGCAATCATGTTTGCTGCATATCCCAGGAAAATGCTAAGCATTTTAGACTGATTTGGAGCCATTTAAACAATCTCCTTGAACATGTTTAAGATCACCTATTGTTTTGCACAGGTCATCTTGTTGGAACTATTCCAATTGCACACACATCTCTACACAGAATTATTCTAACACCAGTCTGTCTATTTTATGGTGGGGTTTTTCCCCCTCCAAAATAGGTGTGGTTTATTTCTTTTTACATATGTTGCAAATTATAATAGGGGCAAAAAGAAAATGTTCCTAGGTTACAGGTTGCACTTAAAATGAAATAAATAATAACTGTGGATAATTATAACTGGTTTTCACCTTTGTTAACTTTTTTAACATGTTTGAATGAAAGAGTTTTGTTTATATGTTGTGGATGAAACATGTTCTTAACTGCAGCTCAGTAGCTAAATATGATCACATGGCACCTTTTTGAAAGCACACTTGGGATTTGGAGAGAAATGTTGTGTTTAATTTTAGGTGACAGCTGTAGGTGTGGAATTTTTTCCCCAGTTTTCACTTACTGCTTTTCTACTTAAAGCTGACTCTTAAATTTAAGCTACTGGAGTAAAGCCAGTTAAATAGCACAGTGCAAGCTGTTGCTGCTGGAGAGTTTTTGATTTAGTTGGATTTTGGTTTGGGTGGGGTTTCGTTAAGCTTTTTTTTTTTGCCATCAAATGCAATAATCAGCATTCTGATACTTGACTAACAAAATAGTTGCACTGTTCATTGGGAAATAACTGGCTGTTATTTCAGTGAGGTTATTACAGTGTCAGTAAAATTGCCCTTAGAACAATTTAATATTCATCCTATCTGTTCTATTACTTGTGAAGAAATAGAGGCAAAAATGATGCTTCTTGTCAATGCTAACATGCTGATTCTCTAAGTGCTTATTCATGAATAATTCACACATGGATAATTGTGTGGAACTTCTTGACATTGCTTGTACATATGAAATTGCCTTCTTGAAACAGTTTATCCTAGAACCAAACCCGAGGAGTTCTGATCTTCAGAAACTTGACTGCTCTCTATGTTGTAGGCAAGCCTTCCTAGTGGTGTTAGACTGGCAAGTCATACGTGTCAGAATCCTGGAGTCATAGAGTTGTTTGAATTGGAAGGGGCCTTAGAGGTCCCCTAGTCCAGCTTCCCTGCCAAGGTCAGGGACATCACTCATTAGTTGCTCAAAGCTGTAACCTTGAAAACTTCAATGGTGGAGCATTCACAGCTTGTCTGGGCAGCCTGTTCCAGAGTCTCGTGGAAGTTATGTGATGTGCAGTTCATCCTTGGCCTCCAGGAAAGGCAGTGTTGTAAGGCTTGTTGCTGCAAAATTATTCTGGTTGAAAACCAAATAGTATTTTAAAAAAAGTGAATGGCTATTTGCATGGGCAATATATATGTGTGTGTGTGTGGTGGGGGGTAGTATTTTGTTTTAAACGTGGTGGAAGCCAAATACTTCCATGGATAAGCTAGCCTAAAGAAGAGTTTAGGAAGACTCTTCAATAATGGATGTACTGCTTCAGAGTAGTCCACTCAAAAATGCATTTCTCTGAAGCATCTGGTACCAGCTGATATCACACAGGATATGGGTTTTAGCAGCCTGCTGATTTGAAGCATAGGCAATTATTATTTATTTATATATTCTAGAAGCACTTCTATTTATATTTTAGACAGCGAGTGGCAGTATTGGCAAGTGGCCTGCAAGAGACTTTCTGAAAGGATAAATCAGTGGGCAGCATGCATAATATATTGTCTGCTCTTTGTGAGATCAACATGAATGTTTTTGGTTGCTGACATGAGATCTTTGAATGATTCATGAAAGGGGTAAATAATGGAAACTTTGTGTACTAAATAATTCCATTCTGTTTTGTTTTAAATTAGCCTTAATGGGGATCTAGAAAGAAATCCTAACAGTAAATGATGGCAGCTGTAATTTCATTTAAAGAAGGGGTTGATACACTAAGACTAAAACATAAATGGTCAAAATCTAACTTGATGTTAGTATATTCTAATAGCACTCCAGCTTTCTGTGTAGAAGATGAGGGATGTTCTGTGAGTCGGAGGTCGCCCAACTCGTATGCTGAATGATACCATTATTCTTCCTTACCCTTGTAAGTGAAACGCAGCAGTGGCAGCCTAAGTAAGCTCTTCTCTTGTGAGCCAGAGTGAATGACTGCCATGCTAAGAAGAGATATTCAAGTGTATTGGATGGAAAGTCTTAGAAGTTTATTAGTGCTTGTGTCTGTTAGAGCAGAGAAGCAGAAATGCAATTGAGGTGGAAGGGACGAGGTAAAAGGAAGAAAAAACAAACCTTATAAATCCCTGCAGCTAATCAGTTTCCTTTTGTTCTGCGTGTTATAAGCTGAAACCTGAAGATCTGGGAGCTAATTCCTGTGGCCAAATGGTATATTTGCTTTAGGTCACAGTGATATTTTATCCTATTCCTAGTATATCTTACTGTTTGATAAAATGGTTACTGTTTGATAAAACATAGTTATTTTATTTGTTTAACTGTACAAGTACATGTAGTGCAGATACAGCCATTAGTCTTGCACTGATGATTTTAGATCATGTAAATAAATGATAGGGGAGCAGTCTCATAATGTGGAGAGATAAATATATAAAATAATGCAAATAAACTTTGCACTAGGTCTGGTTTGAAAGTTTTTGTGTGAGCATAGTTTTCTGCCCTGATGTAAATGTTTGAAAAACTCCTTGCCAATGAAAATAGAAGTAGAAGACTTTTCCAAGAAAATAAGAAGCTTTGGTCATCAGTCTGAGCTTTAAAAAAAGTAATTTTACCAGTTTTTTTTGTCCTGTAAGTATATATTTATGCTTTGATTTTTTCACTGTTGAAGTACATCTGTTTTGAAATTCATAAGCTGGTTTTAGTTCTTTTTCACTGATGCCATATGGGAGTTTGAGATCCATCTCTGACTGTTCGTCCTGCAGGCAATCAGCTCTGTGATCAGTCTGTGCTGATTGTTGGTCTCATGGTCCATGAATCGATGAGGAAAAAATTGCTGCTGCAGACCTGCAAGTTTTATATTGTATTAAATCAAGTATATTGCAAATAACTTTTAACTAGACCTACTTCTGGTACTGTGTGCTCACCTTGAATGTTGCATTATTCCAGATGTACTCTGCTCTGTTTGCTTCAGTACTGAAGGTACTGGTTTTCATGCATGGTGTTTGGGGTTTTTTGCTACATTTCTTCCTGCTTTTTAAAAAATAAACCCCCACCAGACAAAGAAAACCAATCAACCCCAAACACTTTTCAATGTTGTCTTTTCTTTGACTAAGAATTTGTATAGAGTTGCTGGGTTTAATCTTTGTTTTCAGTTACTCTATTGTCTGTTTTTGATGTCTCATGATAAAATCTCAATAGCAAAAATTTGGGTCTTTGATATCAGTGAACCTTTGGGAAATGTAGTTTTAGGGAAATACTTGTAAATATTTAGCTTTTTTTCCACTTCAGCCTCTGAAATGGAAGTGTTGAAGTTCTGATTTGATATCTTTTTCAATAAACCCAAATAAATGTTTATTCAAGTTTCAGCTTTTGTGTTAAATTGTTAATGTGTTTTGCACTCAGTGAATTCTATCAGTCTATAGGCAATTCTCTTAGACATTTTAGTTATTGCTAAGGGGCATGCTGCAGATAGCATAGTTAAAGCACTATTTTTAATCCTAATTCTGTCTGTTTTATTTGGGGTTAAGTGATGTTTTATTCACGGCAAACCTTGATGCCAGGAAGTGTAAACACCAAGATACTCCTTTGTGAGGAAAGGTGGCGTAATGTCTTTGAATGACTGAAAATGAAGTAAATCTCTTTAGTGTATGGGTATGAGATTTCCAGAAGTGTTAATGATGCTTGGTATAATCAGCTTTTCCTAATGATGCTTAACTGTTTAATGGGCCAACTTTTAGTCTTAGCTCAGAAGACAGCAGTTTGGATCAGAGTGCTGAATTAGAGCAAATGGTGTGTTTGTTTCACCCATCTGACTTCCAGTCCTTATAAGAGCAGTTGTTTTTTATAGATACTATGTATTCATGTGACCACAGGGCTGTTATGATAGCTTTGTTCTTTCCGTGGGGAATGTGGTATGTACGTGCTGGAGAGAGCTGTGTATTAAATGAGCAAGGTGTTGTTGAAGCAGCTTGCTCAAAAGATTTTGTGATATATTGTGCAGCATTTGTCACATTTAAATGGGCATTATAGAAATTGGTTTTCACCAAAAAAGTGAACTTTTAATAAGCAATAAGTGCTCAAAATTTTTATTACATGGGGGTACCCAGATAAATCTCAGCTTGCTAGACTGATGTGCCATGTGTACCTGCTTACCTTTTTACTGTATCATGACATTTTAGATTTCATTAAGATGTGAAATTGCTCTGTAAATCCTTCTGCTCCTTAGTAATGTATGTTAGTGTGGGACATGATATAAACAAAGGATGTACATGGACTTCAGTGAAGTGATACCTAATTGATGATAACCTGTGAATTAACATCAGTCAGAATAAGTTGCTAAACTTCACTTGCACTGATTGAATATATTATTTCATTTTAAACAAGTTGTTTACTCTTTGTTATGAGACGTTAAAATTTAAAAGGCAAATCTATTTATTATAGCAATGCTAGGGTAATGATTTCTGTCTCTACTAGAATTATTTCCAAACAGGAATGGTATCCAGATTGTTAAATATTAAACAGTGAACATGTAGATCATGTTTTGCAATAACTGCAGTATCATGTTTAAGTAGATGCATTTTGGGTGACTTAAAGATTCTGTAATAGCAACAAAAAATCAAAAAAACATCTGTTACCCCAGGCAGAATATTTCCCTGTGTTTCAAAAGGAATAAATGCATTGGAATATAATAGTTGTGAAATAATAGTATTGCAGATACTGAGCAATTAATGTTTATAAACGCCTAATGTGACAGTTGATTTGGTAAAAAAGTGAATACCATAAAATGACTGAAGACCATCTAGAATTTAATTAAAACTTCAGTAATAAATCTAGGCTGAGTTAGCTTCATTGGAAATACATCTTTGTCAAAAACCTTGTCTGGGTTTGCTCTGATTTTATTTAAGCAGTGGATGAGTTTGTGCAGAACAGTCTTCTTTCTAATTAATGGGAATGAACATATTTCATCTATTTTCAATCAATTCAGATTCTCCTCTAAGTAATTTGAAAGTTTTAAACGAAGTATTAACATATCTTCATTTTGCTTTGTTTTCAATTAGTTGCTTGAATATCATGAAGCATTTCCAGATGGTGACAGGAAGAACATTTTCTTAACTGAGCAAATAGGAAACTTAGGTTTCTGGGTTTGCATGGGCCGTAAGCATAGGACATAAACACAAGTATTATTGGTGTTGACAGTTTCCGTGCAGAATTTCATTCATTGCAGTTCAGACACGGCAAAAAGGGGAGAGACTGTGAAATGAATATAATTAATATAACATGCTTTATCCAGGGCATTTTGTGAGGACAGTGTGACCCTTGTGAGGGAAGGTTTTCTGTTCCTCCTATAATAGGTGGCTGCTGCAGAAGCTTCTTGTGTGTTGAGTGATTGTTTTTAAAATATGAAGGGTATGTGTGTGGGTAATTCAGTGGTAGAGATATTTGTATTCAGAGTCCACAGTGGATGGTCTGCAGGTCGTGGCCATGATTTGTGAGGCTTATCACACAGCTGTTCAGGCAGGCAGTAGGGGCAGTTGTGCCAGCCTGACACCTAAACTAAAAATGTAGTATTGGTTTCTAGCTTGGTATTTTCTTTTCTCCCCCAGCAGACAAAGAGAACAGACCAACTTATTACACTACTGTTTTTTGAAACTCTGTAAGTCATATTCTGACTAACTAAATCCTGGTTTTATATTCTGAATTATTTTTCATGCAAAGAGTAGAGGAATACAATATCTGAGCAGTGTTTCTCCAACTGGTATTGAATACAGGATCCTTTCTCTTTGAACATGTCCCTTCTTCTATTAATATGTAAGTAAATAATTGAAAATTAAGCCGAGTAATTTTTTATGCTGTAAACAGAATCAATACTTTATGTTTATCTTAAATGGTAGGATTATTTATAGGAGCTGTTACTCTGATCACTGAGTCGTCCATGCCGAAGTGCCACTGCTGTGCTTCGGCAGTTTTGGAAGGTGAATTGTGCTGTCCGACGAAGGTTATATGTATTTTTCTACCCCAAAAAAGCACAGAAAGCACCCTTCTAGACCGAAAAGCTTTTTGCATTGTTGCATGCAAACCCCAGAATTCATTACTTATTAATTATTTATCATTGACATGTACCCTAAAGATAAGAGAAGAACTCAGGCTTGAATTGCAACAATTTATTTTAAGTTAGATAGTAAGAAGAATGGATAACAATGTACAACAGCAGATTGCTTTGGAGGGTTGCAGAAGTTGACATTATTGCAAGTGTTGAAGACCTGGTTAGATAAACACATCAGGAGCTGTTTTGGTAGAGTTAATCCCACTTGGAGCAGAGGAGTGTTGTAGGTGACCTCCTCCTGTAAATGTTTCCGATGGCCTTATTTTCTGTGATTTTTTTTTTTTTTACACTACTGCTGATGCCTGATGTTTGTAATCATAAAAGATGTTGAGAACACTTAGGTCTTAACAAGCTCAAGCTCTCAAAAGTAGTGACATACTTAATTTGTTTATTAGGAGCGTCAGTATTTTGGAGGAGCTAGACCTTGGGTAACCTTGACAATTTTTGCAATTAGCAGTCAACTATTATTTCCAAATATGAATCTGCCTCTGGGAAATTTCAGCCAAGATTTAGTCAATAAAACTTAACCATGTTTTCTTTCCCAAACGTTTAAAGTGTCCCTGCCATCTTATTCTGTCATGTCAAATAGTTTCAATGTGCAATGTGCTTTTTAATATAAAATACTTTCTAGTGAGAAAACACTTTGAAACTTATTTTTCAGCCAACTTTCAAATTCTTAGAATAGAGTTAAGAATGAAACTCCATCACACTAGAGTTTAAATGCTTGCATCATCTAATGCCCTATTTTTTCCCCTCATTAGCTCAAATGGAGAGCTCAGCTCTAGTGTATATATTCAGTTATACAGCGAGTCTGTAATTTGTGCATAGTTTAAGGAGAACAAAGAATAGAAATGAGTGAAGCTGATGAGCTGGGACTGTGCTGCTGGTTTAAAGTAACATCTTGTTACCTTAGTAACCAGTTGTCTGTATTAATAGATGTCTTTAGGATCATTGTGTAATAGCTCAGTAACGCGTATACCCTAGAAAGAGCTTTGAAATACTTGGAAAAAAGCAGTTGTGGCTGGACAAGTTTTAGATGTTCCTTTTTTGACCATCAAACCAATTCAGTTTCAGGTCTCTATTCTGTTTTCTCTTAAAATATGAGGGAGGATATTTAATCCGAAGAGTTTCCATGTCCTGTGAATCACTGTTCATGTCAAGTCTGTACCACACCTTTGTGTGTCATGTCTGATCCCCACACTGAGCCTGACACCGAGGGCTGCGTGTTCTGTTTCAGGGTTTCAGCAGAATTCTTTGAAATCACTCTGTGATGGCATCATGCAAGTTTAATGCCGGGAAACAAAATCTGCTCTCCTACTCCTTGCTATAATGATTAATGCTAATGAAAAGGAGTAAAAATAAAACTTGCCTCGGGAGAGTGGGTGACTGGAATTTGCAATATTGTTTTAAGTTAATTTTTGTATCTCCTTAGTTTTGAGGAGGATTTCCTCATCATGCGGCTTGGTAAAGAACATGGGATATTTTGACCAGTTTAGGATTTTTTTTATGCCCCCCCTTTTAAAAATTGGACTCAAAGGGGGACTTGTCAGATAGGATTGTAACAATTTAACAGAAAGAGAAATTCAAATGAGTTTAGTGCCTATGTGGCTTGATCACAAAGCTTATGTTAGATTTCTGTGCCTCATGTTTTGATCAGCTGCCAATAAGTACCATGTGTAGACTATATATTAAGCATAGATGTTAACAATATTTCATAAACAAAATATTAGACATTAAATGACTGACATTTAATAGTATTGAGCTTTATGAAGACAGGAAAAAATCTGTGGTTTTTGTTTGCAAATATCTTGTCGAATTTGAAGGAAGGCTTCTGCATTAAGCATTGACTTCAGAGGCCTCATGATACTTGGAGCTTCTTGTTATTTTGAATTAATATCTTCAGATATCTGATTAGATTGGACTTAGTACACATATACCAACAGCAGGGATTGCCCGGAATATTTTGCTTTTCTTATAACTTGCATAACTCAGAGATAAATGGGAACTCTATGAAGCTTGAAAGCAAAATCTGTACTTCTATAAGAATATGCTTATTATTCTCATTTACTTGTATTTTTGTAATATGTGAAATGTATACATTAAAATTATCCAAATGTCATTCTTATATGTTAGATCTCTGACTATAAATGCCTTATAACTCACATTTGCTTTTGCTTATAGGCAGTTGTAGCATTGGTATGCACTAGTCATTTTTGTTTCTGGTGAAAAAGGTGAGATGTGTGCAGTTTAGAGCCGTAACCTATCTGTTTGGGGACTTGATTTATTTTTTTTCCTATTCATTATTGTCAATATTTTTGCATGGGTAGAAATGTGCCTCATGAGCAGCACCAGTACTTAAAAGGTAAAAAACCCTATGTAAAATTACCCGGAGTGGGGAGGGAACACACACAACAAAATGGAAAAAAATAATTTGACAAGTTTTTATACCTATTTTATATTTTTATGTGAGTAACAATTTGAAAATAAAGCTATGCAAAGCCCAATACATAAAGCTGCAGCTATTGTCAAACTCTCGATAGAAGACTTAATCTCATCCTTGCTAAAGTTGCTGGCAAAACTCCTACTGTTGTCAATGTTAAGTTTAGCCTCTGAAACGATTAAAGAAACCACTTTCGTTGGTGTGCCTCAATGTGAAACTACATTTAGGGTTAGGGTTAGAAATTTCACAGTTTAAGACTGTTTCTCTCAGCATTCCTTAGTTTAGGGCAAGAACATGTAGTTCCTAAGAAAGAAACAGCTGAAGAATTAACGTCTACTTACTGGTCATGGTATTGCTTACATTTACCTTTGACATTAGGAGTTACACAGATAGAAGAATACTTGTCAGAAAAACCTATTTTCTTAACTAAGATATTCCAGGACAAAATTGCTCTGTGGGAAAGCTCTAAAGGTACAGTAACATGGTTATAGTTACTTCAAGAAGCTGCTTGATGCTGAGCTGAGAGCCCTGACTGCATTTCCATAACAATTTTTAGTGTGAGAGCTAAAACAAGCTAGCTCAAATAATTCTGAAGAATTTAGCTTACTTTACTTTGCATTGCAGCAGACCAGGGCCATGGGCAAGGTTGGGTCTTCAGCTGAGAAGCAGGAACTTTGCAAACGGCACCGTGGAGTGTGTGGTGCTGTATGGACATGCTGTAGTGCTTGTAGATCTGAATTAGGTGGAACTTCCTAAAAACATGTTTGAATTTTTTTTCCCTCATGGTGTCACTACAGCCCGGTGTATGTAGTTTTTTATATATGAATGTTATTCATTCAAGTAAGAATGAAGGAAAAAATGTTCTCCAAAGACACAGACCAAACTTTCACATTGCACCAAAAAGTTATCTAGACCCAAAAAGTTCTCTTAGTAAAAATGAGCTCTCCCCAAATTACTCTCTCTTTTATTTTGTTGTGTCCTTTTTGAAGATTGTACTTTTTGGCATAGGGAATTACTTGAAGAAGTGTGTGAATGGAAGAGGAGGCTTCCTTTAAGCTCCTTGGGCATTGTTCCCGCTGGAACCTGGAGGAGGTGGTTATATTTGTTTTGAAGGTTGTGTTTCAAGTGCAGACGTTTGAGGTACTTTATGATTGCCATTAATTATAGTCACGTGTTGTAAATGCCAACCACACACAGGAAGAACATGCTCTCTACAGAAATGGATAATCACCTCAAGATGAGAACTATCACACCGATAATGTTCACAGAGATAGAAATGTGGTATTCCCGTGGTGCTTGTGTAAAGGACAGAATGGGCTTTTTGTTTTGCTTTTGCAAAGTTGTAAATTTCATTGCTGTTTCTGTCTTCCTAAAGAGTTTCCATTAACTATCAGAATACCACTGTGAGTCAACATAAAGAGACAGTTGTAAGTAAGCCTGCATTCAGGCAGGTTCAATTACAGTAACAAAGACATTAAATTAAGAAATGAAACTAGCACTTGTCCTTTAAACACTGCTGTCCATCCAGCGAGATGCAAGCGCCTGTGTGCAGTCCACCTTCAATGCTGCTTCAGAGAAACAGAAGGAATTGGCAGGAATCTGTTGATTGTGGTGCAGCTTGGTGTCTACATGCTCACCTATTTCATTTGTTGTCTCTTGAGCCAGTTAACTTGCTTGTCATAGGTTTTACAGGCCTGGTTTACAAAAGCTGGTTTTCCTTGCATCAGGTTTTGAAGGGCACTGCAACAAAAAGCCTTTTGAAAGAACCATGTTATAGCCAAATAATGCACCTCTCACACTCAGAGGTTAACAGGATTTAACTCCCAAATCATGCAATGACTTTTTATTTAAAAATAAACAAACTAAAAATCTTAAGCCCCAAACAGTTTTCAGAGCAAGGAATATTTGTAGAGAAAAGAGCTGGAAAAGACCTGATGCTGCTGAAGGGGATTTCTGAAGGGTTTGAAGGAA
>NW_008654673.1:86612-87900 GCF_000695815.1 Acanthisitta chloris
CAAACTCCATTTAAGCATCCCTGTGGCCTGTCAAACTCAAGAGCCTTGTTTTCTTCTCGCTGATGGCTGTATGGCAACAGCCCAGTGATTGTCTCAGAGGTGGGCTAATTCAAAACTACAGGGGAAAACAGTGACATTGGAAACAGTGGTTAGTTTGAAACTACCTGACCTGTTTTCCATGTTTTAAGGAGCTGTTGCTATGGCAACAGCAGAAGCATCCCTGTGGCCTGTCAAACTCAAGAGCCTTGTTTTCTTCTCGCTGATGGCTGTATGGCAACAGCCCAGTGATTGTCTCAGAGGTGGGCTAATTCAAAACTACAGGGGAAAACAGTGACATTGGAAACAGTGGTTAGTTTGAAACTACCTGACCTGTTTTCCATGTTTTAAGGAGCTGTTGCTATGGCAACAGCAGCTCACCGAGGACTGAACACTGCTAAGTTTCAGAGGTTCGGCAGTCATGTGTGCGTGGAGGGGCTGGATTGCTTCCAATATCAAACTGTGTTCCCTGCACCCACTTTTTTATAGATACCTATGCTATCCTAGAATTAGCACAGATGCTGTAGAAAACATGTTATCTAAATCCTACTGGAGCAGTTTACTAATTTAGCCTGACTTCAACTCATTTCTTCCTTTGTTCATCTTCTTATCTCTTTGCAGCTTCCCAAAATAGAACACCTCAAAAGAACAATAGCAGCCATATCCTGTGGTCCTCATACTGTCCTGTGACCAAACACAATGATAACTTTGTTCTGCTATCCCATATTCCATGTTATGGAAGTCAGAAAACATAAGCTGTTAGAACATGGGTTAGGGAGAAATTAATTCCAGAGCTGAGATGCATTCATTGAAAAATAACCTGACAGTTTTAATCAGTGAATTGCTATCTGAAATGCATCTACTGCTGGCAGCTGCCATTATAACATATGGGGGAGAGAGGATTTTGCAGATGGCCAATTCAAGAAACTATTTTACAGCTTTAATTTGAAAATCAGTGCAGTGAACTTCACCTGGCATCTGGAGTGTACTGTGCTTATTGTGAGAACCGTGGCTTAGGAGGTGGACAGCAGCATAATGTGCTAACAGAAAGGCCTGCTTGGTAGAAGTATAATACAATTTTCAATTCAGTGCAGTTTCTGTTACAGAGTTAGAAAAGTGTGAGCCATTTGCCAAGCACAGATTTCAGGAGGAGATGTTTTAACTGCGCCTCAGGTTCACAGGAGTAGTTGGACTATATTACCACACCTTAGTTGTGGTAATATTGTAGCCTCTGTCTGAGTGAGAGCTATGA
>NW_008654674.1:0-514 GCF_000695815.1 Acanthisitta chloris
CCGGGCACCACCGCCTGCCCCCGCGGCCGTCCCGTCGGTTCTCGTCCACAATCCCTCCCCTACGCTTTCTCTTGCTCTCCTCATTCCCTGTCCTTCCCTTCTCTTCTCTTCTCTTCTCTTCTCTTCTCTTCCCTTCTCTTCTCTTCTCTTCTCTTCTCTTTTCTCTTCTCTTCCTTCCCTCTCACCCAACTTCACCCACCTGCCTCTTTCTCCTAGCTCTTTTCTCACTCATTCCCTTTTGTTTTTTCCCCCTTTTTTAAAAATCCCAATTTCCTTGGCTCTTTTGCAATGGTTTGAAGGCAAAAAGATTTAAACTATCAGATTATTCACATTGCTCTTTTCTTGCAGTCCTATTGTTGCAATTTAATGACAATAAATTTTTAATGTTATTTTTGTGCTAGACAAAGCTCTCCTCATCCTCATCTATCCTCATCCTCATCCTCATTATCATCTCTCCTCCCTTTTCCCTCCCCTTTCCCTTTCCGAATCTCCTCCCCTTTCCCTCCCATCCCTC
>NW_008654675.1:0-474 GCF_000695815.1 Acanthisitta chloris
CTGGCTGGGGGCCCAGCCTGTCCCCCCTGCTGCCTTACACCCCCACACATTTTGGGGTCGAGCCTCCTTTCCCACCCTCACCATCATATTGGGTAGTATATGATGTGTCTCCACATTCTGGAGAGCCATGGCTGGAAGCTGGTGGGTGATGTGGGGAGGGTCCTGCCATGCCCTTGGAGGGTCTTTGGTTCCTGTCTCCCCACCTGCTGTGGTTCATCCCACTCCCCCCTGCTGGGAGCCCCTCACTGTGCCCCTCTCAGCTGTTGTGTGCCTAATCCTGCCCGGCTGGAGGGGGCAGCAGCTGGGGCACAGGAGGGACCCCCTTGTCCATTGTGCCTTACTGGTGGGTCCCAGCACTTGGGGTCCTGCCCCTGCTCGAGCCCACTGAGCCCCCACCCATCCAAAATGCCTGTGAGGGAGTAGAGGCTCCCCCTTTCTCACCTCCTACACATGGGGAGGGAGAGACTTGGGGGG
>NW_008654675.1:550-1139 GCF_000695815.1 Acanthisitta chloris
CTGACCACCCCCCAACAGCAGTGGGAACACAGCTTGGCCGTGGCTGGAGAAGCAAGGGGTGCCAGCAGCAAGGGGGGTCAGGGTGATGCCCCCCCATGCTGGCAGATGGATGGGGTCTGATCCGGGGCAGGTGTTTCCCATGTGCTCAGCATTAACCGTTGGGGTGCTGGCAGCTCCAGGGCAGATCCGGGGGCACGAGGCTGGGGATGGAGACACATCATTCACTGGGAAAAACCTGCTCAGGGAAGGGCGGGTGGGAATCCCATAGGAGCTCGGGACCAACCTGGCTCCCTGGGGGGGTGGAAAACAGCCCCCGGCGCCTCTCCCGCCAGCCCCCTCGGGTGGGAACACTGCCGAGTGCCCAACCCTTCCCCACAAAGTGGGGTGTGCTCCCCAGGGAGCTGCTGGTGGAGCAGCACTGAGCCAGCACCGGCACCTGGGCGCTATGCGGGACGTGCTGGGGGGGACCCTGTGGGACAGCCCGGCCTGGGAGCAGGTACTGGTGGGGGCACTGATGGGGCTGGGGGAGCTGCTTTCTGCTGCTGAGCCCAAGTGTCCCCCCTGAAATCCATCTGGGCTTGTTTGGGGG
>NW_008654675.1:1151-1451 GCF_000695815.1 Acanthisitta chloris
GGCTTGTTTGGGGGGGGGGGGAGGTCCTGGGGGCTTTGTGTTTGGTGACACTCTGCAGCTTCTCTCTATCTGCTCTGCTGCACCCAACTTTTCACTTTCTCCCTGTGTGCTGCTGGGGGTGTCTTGGGGCTGATTCCAAGGAGCTGCTTGCCCTGGAGAAGGGACAGCATGTGCAGGGAGGTGTCCCCCTCCCAGGACCCAGCACCCCTCCTTGCCCCAGTTTCTCTCCAGCTGGTGCACATGTCAAGGGCACCCACAGGTCCCCGGGGGGGCTGAGCCTGGCTGGTCCCAGGTGTGCTG
>NW_008654675.1:1614-2566 GCF_000695815.1 Acanthisitta chloris
GAGGGGAAATCCTGGTGGGTTCCCTGTGACTGCTGGGGAGCTTTGGGGTGGGCAGGAAGCCATGGGGGATGCAGAGATTCCCTCCCCCATCTAGTCCCCACCCAGTTGTGCCCCAGGTGGCCCCTTGAGCTGCAGGTGTTGCTGTGCCCCTTCCCAAAAGGCTTTTTCTGCAATGGGATGAGCCTCTTACAGGAACATCCCACCCCAGGCTGTGGCACTCAGGGCTTGGCTGATGACCCTGGCGAGGTCTTTGGGGCTTGGAGGGCTGTCTGGCTCATCCCCAACACAGGATTTTCTTTCCTGCTCCAGGCCAAGAGGAAGCTGGACCTGGAGGGTCCCGAATTTCTCACGCCCAAGGGGAAGGGCCGGACGCTGGCACAGGTCCCCAGCCCCAGAAGTAAGTGGTGCTGGGTGAGATGGGATGGGGGGAGCTGGGGGGGGTGGACAGACCTTGTTCTTCTCCCCTCTAAGTGCTGCTGCTATGTCCTCTCCAGCACCACCCTGTGTCACCTCCATCCCACATGCCGTGTTAAGGAAAGGATTGGGGGGTCTCGTGTCCAGCCCTGTGTCACCTCCGTCCCATGGCCCTGGCTAAGGAGAGGACAGCAGGGTCTCTCATGTCCAACCCATGTCACCTCTGTCCCACCTCCCATGTTAAGGAGAGGAAAAGGTGGTTCCTCGTGTCCAGTCCCATGACACTTCCATCCCATGTCCCACACTAGGAGAGGATGGGAAGGTCTCTTGTGTCCAGCCTCATGTGAACTCCATCTTATGTCCCATGCTAAAGGAGAAGACAGGAGGGTCTCTTGTGTCCAGCCCTGTGTCACCTCCATCCCAAGTCCCAAACTAAGGAGAGGACAATGGGTCTCTTAATTCCCCACAGCCCCCAAGTCTCCTGGAGAGAAGACACGTTATGACACCTCTCTGGGGCTGCTCACCAAAAAATTCATCT
>NW_008654675.1:2602-7291 GCF_000695815.1 Acanthisitta chloris
GCGGCCGAGGTGCTGGAGGTCCAGAAACGACGCATCTACGACATCACCAACGTGCTGGAGGGCATCCAGCTCATCCGCAAGAAGTCCAAGAACCACATCCAGTGGATGTAGGTGATGCTGGAGGGGTGGACATGGGGACACGTGGGGTGTGCTGTGGTGTCACTCAGGTGCCATCTCTGCTGGCAGGGGGACAGGGATCTTTGAGGACGCAGCGGTGACGGCGAGGCAGCAGGTGCTGTGGGGGGAGCTGGCTGAGCTGGCCAGGACGGAGAGGACACTGGACCAGCTCCTGCAGGACTGTGCCCTGCAGCTCCGGCAACTGGCTGACGACGAGGCCAACCAAAGATATCCTTGCTGGGGGAGATGGAAGGGAGGGCAGATCTTGTGGACAGGGTCTTGGGAACCCTTCTGAGCCCCTTCTCCTCCTTCACTTGACTTCCCCTGGGCTTGGGGGGATATTTGGAGGGATGGGGGGTGATGTCCTGCTTGCAGCCCTTCTTTTTCCTATACCTCATCCCTGTCCACGCTGGCATATGTCACCTACCAGGATCTCCGTGCCAACAGCAACTTCCAGGAGCAGACAGTGATCGCTGTGAAGGCTCCCCCAGAGACTCAGCTGGAGGTGCCAGACTTCAGTGAGGTATGTGTGGGGCTGAGGTGTGAGTGCTGCTGCATCTGTGCCATCTTCGATGGCTTTCTCTGGGGCATCCCAAGGGTGCAGCCCAGCACGACCCTGGGTGGTTTTAGGGTGTCTCCATGGGGCTGTTTGACCCTGAGCTGGTCCTTTAGGGGTTTCAGTGCCCCTGTGTGGACCCTGCATGTGTTGTGAGCAGTGGGGTAGAATATGGGTGCCCTTCTGGGTGTTCTCCTGAGCCTTGCTCTGCTCCCCCTCAGGACAACTTCCAGCTCCACCTGAAGAGCACCAGTGGCCCCATCGAGGTGTACCTCTGCCCGGAGGAGATCACAGAGGAGAGCCCCACCAAGGACCACCCTGCTGCCACCTCCACACAGGACCATGCCATACTCCTTTCCTCACCAAACAGCTCCAGGCCAGCCACACAGCCACCCCACACCACCCCCCAGGGCTGGGGTGGCACAGAAACCCCCTCCTCACCCTCATCTCTGCCTCTCAGCATCCCAGGGGAGCCCAGCTCACTGCTGGAGGTGGAGGCTGGATTCCTGGGCTCACCTGTGCACCTCCTGCAGCAGACAGAGGACCAGTTGCCCTGCACCCCCTCCCACCTGGACTCGGGACCCTTTGTCGCCTTCTCACCCCCCCTGGAAGAGGATGACTATCTCTGGGGGCTGGAGGGTGAGGGCATCACCGACCTCTTCGATGCCTATGACCTGGGGGAGCTGCTGACGCACTGAGTGTCTCCCCACTGCCCTTGTCCCCTCTAGTCACTTGTGTCCCAAGCATGTGGGGTCTCTGTGGGGCAGCTGGAGAGTGGGGGGTTCTTACAGGTTGGACTCGTTGATCTCAGAGGTCTTTTCCAACCTTAGTGATTCTGTGGGGTGTGTTGGGGAGCGCTGGGTTTTCTGAGGGTGGTGGAGGGAGGCTTGTGTTGGGCTGCCCTGTGTGGCTTCTCCTCACTCTCCTGGGTTGGTTGTCACCTGAGGCTATGTTTGTCACCTCGGTGGGCTCAGGGAACTAGCCCAGTCCCATCCCAGTGTCCCCTCATACAACAGCACTGATGTTCCCCACCATACCCTTCCACCACTCTGGGGATGCTGGTGAACTGGGGGTGCCTCGGGGTGCCCCAGGTGGGTTAGGGGCACCTCTGAGTGGCAGAGAAACCCCTGCCCAGAATGGATGGTGTTCAAAGCCAGGCTGGATGAGGCCTTGAGCAACCTGATCTAGTGAGGAGATGTCCCTGTCCATGGCAGAGGGTTGGGACTAGATGATCTGTAAGGTCTATTCCAACCCCTAAAATTCTATGATTCTGTTTTGGGACTACTCCAGTTGCTCTCCAGTTAAACTGGTGCTTTGGGGTCATGACAGGTCATTTGCAGCAGCATTTCCACCCACCATGGCTGGAATAGCCTTAAAAAAACATCCAGACAGCAAAGCTGAAGTCACCTTTGGTGATGAGAGGATGAAGCTCGTGGCTCTGGCAAATCCCTGGCCAGGACATGGAGCCATATTCCCTGGGGGGTTGCAGGCCTGTCCCCCAGTCCATACCAGCTCCCTTCAGCCTCTTGGAGCTACTGTTGCTGGGAGCATCACAACTGGAGTGTACTGGGAGGAGGCATGCTGTGCTGGGAGGAGGAGATGACCTGCAGAGAGGGGCTTGGGAAGCAGCATGGGACAAGCCCTGGGACACAGGGCTGGATAGAGCTTTTAATTGTGCCATTCCTTGTGAAATATCCATAATTATTGCACTGTATTTATCCAGGCCCCCCCTTTGGTGTGGGGCTGGGGGGGTTGGGGGTGTATTTAAGATGTCCTTCCTTGGGTAGTTGGTGCTCCTGCGGTTTGGCTTGGAGGTGGTGTGGGTGAGTGTGTTTTGGCCTGGAAAAACTTGTGGCACTTGATGTTTTCGGCCTGGGAGGGGATGGAATGAAATAAAAGTATGGAGTTTTAAAGGTCTGTTTTCCTCCAAGAAGCAAAATGCTGGAGCAGTTTGGGAGGAGGGAGGTGTTGGGCTGGTTTTGCTCCTGTTTTCAGGGTAAAAAAGCCTGTTTTGGGGCTTTTAAACTGGCCAACTTGTTCTGGAGGCACTGGTGGAGAATGGGGTTGAGATGAAGTCATAAAAACGGGTCTGACCTGCTCCAATTGGTGATTTCCAGCTCAGCTGTGGCTGGGATGAGCCTTCACCTGAGCTTGAGCCCCTTAAACCAGGAATGCAGGAAAAGCTCTGGGACTGGGGACTGAGTCCTTACAGATCCTGGGGCTGGATGGGCTCATGCACCCCCATTTGAGGGCAGGTTTGGGGGCTGCAGAGAAAGATCCCAAGGGAGCTGTGCCCATGGAGGGCCCTTACCCAGGGTGCTGCCTGGAGCACTGTGACCTGGGGATGCCAACAGTGCTGGTGGCACTGCGATGATCAGTGGTACCTGGTGATGCCCAGTGGTACCCAGTGATAGCTGCTGGTACCTAGTGATAGCTGCTGGTACCTGGGGTCATGCCACACGTTGGTGTTACACAGCTCCTCCAGTGGGGTAGAGGAAGAGGATGAGAAGGAGGAAGAGGAGGAGAGCCCTGGGCCAGGTAAGCCAGGCCAGGGGCATGGAGAGCTGTCCCCACGGTGCTGTCCCCATCCCTCTCGCTGTGTCCCATCCCTCTGTCCTCTCCCTATCCCCATCCCTCGGGGCTGTGTCCCGCAGCAGCTGGGGGTGTCCCCGGGCAGTGTCACCCCCGCAGTCCCCAGGCTGGCCAGGAGGTGGCAGGGCCACCTCAGCCAAGGGGCTGTCCCAGGAGGGATCCTGGGGGGCAGCGGAGGGTCTGGGGGTGCCAATCTGCCTGGCTGCTCTTAGTCATTGGGAGCCCCCAAATCCCTCCTGCTCCCGTCCTGCCTGGGCTGTCGCCTCTTAACCCTGTGTCTGCCAGAGCTCTGCTGAGGGAGATATCCCAGGATCTTGGCAGATGCTGTGTCCCCTTGCCTCATTTTGGGGTGGGCACCCCTGGTTGTCAGTGCCTGAAGGATGGAATCTTTCAAGCACAGCCATCCATCCCAGGCCTGTGATGGCTCTTTCCACACCCCAGTTCCACCAAGCAGCCCAATAACACTGGGTTAGAGCAGGGCTTGGGCTGGCCCTGGTTAGGCACAGACCTGAGTTTAACTGAGCCTCACTCCTGGCTCAGTAAAGGGGACGAGGGTCTGTCACCCCTTGGTCTACCCAGGGTGAAGGGTGTTTGGTGTGGGGGGCAAGAGCACCCTAACATATTTAGCACCCTAACATCCATGTTGGCCTCTCACATGGCAAATCACTGGGGCTGTTTTGTCTCCTAGGTTTTCACCAGCCTCATCCTCGTGGTGGGACGTTCTTGGTGTCTGCCTGACCTCAGTGCCTGCTCGTGGGGTGTCTGAGCTCCCCCTTCCTCTAGGAAGAGCAAATAACCAGGAATGGGACACCAAAATCCGGGTGGAGGCCTGTGAGATGTGATGAAGCAATGGGGCAGTGGTTGTCCACCCCAGGGAGACAAGGAGCTAGGTGCTCTGGGAATTGCCTCCTGCTCACGGATTGTCCCTTTGGAGTCCCAGGAAGGGCAGGGAAGGGACGACATCCAGTTAAACCAGTGCTCTGTTGGAAATGTGTTTCATCCCAAACCATCCTTGTCTATGCTCAAACTGGGATTTGGGTGAGACCTTGCTCATCCATCTCCCACCGTGCCAGGGTGGAACGGTCCCTATTACCCATCTGAGGGTGCTCTCCCTATTACCCATCTGAGGATGCTCTCCAGCCCCTCCCTGGGGTCTGCAGGGTGCCAGGATGGGGGGAGCGCTGGCATGACACGTGTGCTGGAGCAAAGTTGGTGCTGGAACAAAGTTGGTGCTGGAGCAAAGTTGGTGCTGGGGAAAGTTGGTGCTGGCTACCTGCGCAAGGTGGGCGGCGAGGCGAGGCAGGGGATGCTGCTCCAGCCAGACACCGGAGCTCTCCAGGCGCCCGAGGAGCTCGCAGCTCGCCCTGCGGGGGTCGCGGGGGGATGTCGGGGAGCTGCAGGGCTCTTCTCCTTTAACGTGCGGC
>NW_008654676.1:0-1017 GCF_000695815.1 Acanthisitta chloris
TTAGTGGAAAATCACTGCTTTACCAATCATAGCTGGTCATGGCCTCTCTCCGTCAGCCACGCTTGACCAAAACCCTCAACACATGGCCAGGCTTTGGTAGCAGGGTGGCTACAGGGGCGACTTCTTTGAGATATGGCTAGAAGATTCCCCCATTGCTGGCGGCATGTCTGGCAGAGCCAATGTCAGCCAGCTCCAAGATGGATATGCTGCTGGCCAAGGCTGAGCTAAAAAGTGATGGTAGGAATGCCCCTGTGATAACATATTTATGAAGGGGAAAAAATTATTGTGCAGAAGTAATTGTGGCCAGAGAAGAGAGGAGTGATAATATGTGAGAGGAACAACTATGCAGACACCAAGGTCAGTGGAGAAGGACAGAGAGGAGGTATTCTAGGTGCTGGGGCTGAGATTCCCCTGCAGCTTGTGGTGAAGACTATGGTGAGGTAGGATGTTTCCCTGCAGCCATGGAGGTCAACTGGAGGGCCGCCCATGGAGGAGCCCCACACTGGAGCAAGTGGATGCCCAAAAGAAGGTTGTGGCCCCATGGGAGGCCCACACTGGAGCAAGCTCCTAGGAGGACCTGTGGACCTGTGGAGGGAGAAGTCCACACTAGAGCAGGTTTGCAGGCAAGACTTGTGTGATCCCATGGAGGACCCATGCAAGATCAGCCTGTTCCTGAAGGACTGCACCCCATGGAAGGGACCAATTCTGGAGCAGTAGGACTCCTCTCTCTGAGGAAGCAGTGGCATGAACTGACCGTAACACCTATTCCACATCTCCCTGCGTCACTGGTGGGGAGTGGTAGAGAATTGGGAACAAATTTAAGCCCAGGAATAGGGGAGGGGTGGGGGGAAGGGGTATTTGTTTTACTTCTCATCATCCTACTCTGATTTTGATTGGTAATAAATTCAATTAAATTCCCAAGTTGGGTCTGTTTTGCCCGTGACGGTAATCAGTGAGTGATCTCTCTCTGTCCTTATCCCAACTGTCGTGGTTTAATGTTGGAGTGGGATCCGGACC
>NW_008654677.1:0-6952 GCF_000695815.1 Acanthisitta chloris
CGCGGGGGCATGGGATGGGGATGCAGCGCACGGGGGAGGGAGGAGGCAGAGAAATGAGAGAATTAAAGAAAAATAGCGAGCTAGCTAAATAAATAAGTAGATAGATAGATAGATAGATAGATAGATAGATAGATAGATAGATAGATAGATAGATAGATAGATAGATAGATAGAAGGAACTTTTGTGTGTGTTTCCCCCTCGGCTTTTTCAGACTATCAAAATAATTAACTATCGCTAATTTTTTTTATATATAGCGATTAAATTTCCACCCTCTTCCACACTGTCTGCTAGGGTTGAAAGTGCAGCGACTTGAGTGCTACGCGAAGGCTCTTTTCAAATACAATGATTGCTGAACTCCCCAAGGAACTGGAAATCTCTAAGTATGTTGTGCTGGATATCTGTAACTATGTCAAGGGATTGGTTTCTTTTTTTAAATCACATGGTTACTTCGGTGATACCACAAGTGCAACTCTGCCTTCACTAGTGGTAACGTGTCAGTATAGCACCTACCTCTTCTGAGGGGGAAGAAATTACAGCAGCAAAGGGGAGCCTGACAACTCGTGCAAAACTGTAGGCTTGTCAGCAAGACTGTGCCACTTTTACTGTCCCACAACATCCAACAGGTAAGTTTTGTGTTCAAAGTCATGCTAGTGGGCTCAAAACTTAGCAGTGTGAGACTACATAAAACGGAATATCATTGGATCTTCCTCATTTTAATGGCTGTTCTGGAAGTGCTGAAAGCTTTCTGCATAAAATCAGATGAAGGAAAGGTGCTTAGTGCTGTAATAATAATAGTCTTTAACCCAAAGGCTTTACTTGCTCGAGTTATTTTTTTTCAATAATTCACATTTTCCAGCTTTTCTTGTATATCTTTGCATTATTCCTTGGAAGACTGTTAGCATCATGATGTCCAAGTCCTGGACATCTGGCTCCTACCATTGCACACCAGCAAAGGTGGGCACAATACTGCCAGGAGACACACAGCACTACCCACATGCTCACAGAGGAAAGTTACCATAACCATTTTCCAAAAGGATCTGCTAATCATTTTTGTTTTACCTTTTTAAATAACTGCTGGTGAGTCAGGCATGACATAGCTCCCATAATCTTCACAGATAATTAAGAAATTCATACCTTGTGTCTGTGGGAAGACACTGCTGTCAAAACTCAGGCCCATTCTGGAAGTGGCTGAAGTTATTTCTTTGGGAAAAAAACCCCAACAAAACAACAACAACCTCTTGCTTTCTCCCACCTTTGATAAAATAATCTTAAATAACAACACTGTACAGCAGGGAAATTTACTTGTGTGGGCCATTGCGTTTGAAGCTGATGAGACAGCTCGTTGCACGACTCTTCTCTGTATGCATTTTTCTATTTCACTGTGAGGAATGCAAGAGATGAGTGGAGCAAGAAGCTTTTAATTTTGCCACTGTAGATTGACAAAATACAGCTTTGTTACCTCTGGTGTTACAATGACATTAATGTTTCACACCTCAGCATTCTGAAAGTGACCACAGTGTCTGTAGCATGGGCTGAGGAGTTCCAAGTCGAAATGGGTGGACTCCATACAAAGGCAGAATCTTGCTGGCACCCATCCCACTGCAGCATCAACATCAGAGACAGCAGGGAGAAGTCTTGCTGCGCCCACAGGTTGCTGTTTACCTGTGTTAACAGGATATTGTGAGTAATGCATGTGTTGTCTTCTGAACTGTTGTGCATGGACAGGGCTGTCCCAAACATGAGTCTTAACAAGGAGCTCTGCAAGGACCTCAGAACATCTGGACTGTGGGAGAGAAATAGGAAACTTGTGCTGAGGATGAAACAGGCTGCAGTGTCAAACCAGGCATTTAAAAGAAATCCAGACTCTGCAACACATGGACATAAATTAAACTGGGGAAAAAATGTTAGACTCATGGAATCCTCAGTTAGAGGTGAAAAACCATCTTTGTTCTTCTCTTCTCCACAGTCAAATAGAACGATTTCCTTCATAACTGCATCATCCAAACCACTTCTTAGATTCATGGCTTATTTCCATTATTTTAGCAAAGGTGTGTCTCATTCTGCATGTAATATTTGAAATAGGGAGGACTTGTAGCACTTCACAGGTTGGCTAGTCTATAACCACAGCACTCGAATTGAAGAACAACTCCTCAGTCTCATGCAAAGGGAGAAAAAATGAATACAGTTAAGAAAATGCAGATGCAATCCCAATATTGGGAATATTTTCCCAATTTGTGGATGTTGCAGAAGGTGGAAGAGTTCCTCCAGAAAATATTGGTTCACTCTTCATCCTGGCACATGCTGAACTCATCTGCACAAAGCAACATCAGATGCTAGAATTAGTCAAGGAATCAAACAGTTTTTGATAGAAAATCTCCTAGACCATTTCTAGGTATTTCTCCCCCACTTTTTTTTTTTTTTTTTTTTTTTTTTTAAATGAGAAAAACAGTTATGTTAAAAACATCACAGGGAGTAATTCTGCACTGGCAGAGAGATGGGATGGATGATTGAATAGATTCTTTCCATCTCCACATTTTGTGATCTATGAACTCACCTTTGGGAAACTTTTCTCATTTCAGACTGAGTTTCACTCCCCCAGGGTGTCTGAAGAAGGTGGGATATATAACCTGAGCAGCATTAATGCTACCACTGCATTTTGGCTTTAAAGGCTAGTAAGATGTTTCAGCTCAAAGAAGCCTTCACTTTGCTTTCTTCCTGGAGGCCTCCCCATAATACTTTCTGCTGGTGCTTCACATTGCAAGCCAGAGGTACTGTCAGCTGAATGTGCTGCTCTGCAGCCAGCCTGAGGTTTGCAGCACCAAGTCCTCTGTGACTTCCTTTTGCATCCTGTCTCATTCCTTACAGGCAGAAAGCTCATGAGGCACACCACCAAAATACAGTGTCCAGTGCAATTTCTAACAGAAAGCCCATCTTTCCACCCTACAGTGGATGGTCCCCTTGCCAAAGAGTGTCAAAGTACAAGTAAGCCCTGAGAAGTCCTGTAGCTCCATGCTGCCTCGAACACCAGGCTGGTGCTCAGTGAGCATGGCTGTATCCTCAGTCGGTAATCTCATTTAATGGGGCTCAGTAGCTGGATGACAAGGGTCCAAGTCATTCTTTTGAAGTAAGAAACCTGAAGAGAAGTTCACATGGGATCTAATGACTCACAACACAGTGCTTCTGCAGAAAGCAAACAGCAGATTAGGAGAGAACCTTCAAAGCATGAAAGATGTGGAGGAGGGAATTGATACCACCAAAAGCAGCCCAAAGCATCTAATCAGGCACCTGAGAATGAAGGGGGAGAATAGTTTGTTTGTAAGAGTAACAGTCTGGGGACACGTGGTGATATCCCCAGGCCTGCAGAAGGTTCAGGGAGATCCCTAGCTGTGGAGCGACTGTTTTCCCCTGGGTTCACTCTCATGTAAGCTACTTCTGTCTGAGCACCCAAGCATTGCTTCACTTGGGTTGGTTTCTTCTGGTTGGTTGATTTAGCCAAAAGTCCAGGACTCAGAATAATGTCTAATTTAGTTTAGAACTCAGAGGATGCATGGAGGAAGAATTGTGGCTGTCAGTTCAGGAAAAAAAACAATAACCTGGAAAAAGAGACCTAAGAGGATATTCACCCATTTCAGCTAGAAGAGTTTGTCATCACATAGTGCTAAGGCGACAGCATCAGCCTGATATTCCAGACGTTTATGGCTTTTCTTCTTAATCTTATTAAACTTTCCAAGTTAAAGACAGTGCAAATTTGTGTAAACAACAGCATGTAATATATAATTATTCTTGGTGTAAAAATTACTTCTGGGTCCAAGAAACAATTAAAATTTGCACCCCCCTCCCAAAACAACAAAAAACCAACAGAAAAGTCTCATTGCATTTGTGTTTGTTTTCAGACTGGAGCTTTGTGGTTTGGAGAATGGCTACACTGACCTTTTGCTTGTGTGCTCTTCAGCTTCTGCCACAGGCAACAGAGTGTAAGTGAGCTCAGAGGTCCTCCCCAAGCCCCGACACATGCAGACTCCAGTGATCAGGAGCCTGTGTTGGTCTTGCCACAGATTTCCTGTGCGGTCTTGGATAGGAAGGTGTCTGTTTGCCTCAGTTTTTCCATCTGTAAAATAAGAACGATGTTACACTACTTCACCGGTGCAGCTAAATTTCTGCTTAAAAAGCAGTCTGTGACCTTTGGATGAATGGTGGTAATGAGCTGTTTGCCTTATTTATAAGTATCATTTGGTGTGATATAAATATTTTTTTGTATTGTTCATACTGTGTTTATTTTGTGCAAGTGAATATAGTCCCAGTGAAAGCAAGAGACTGAGTATTTTGCTTTCCCACATAACTCAACCAGCGTTCCCAAGTTCTGATCTCTAACACCTCTGCTATTGCAGTCCTGGGCCTCTCTTGAGCAGAAACTGCTGATCATGCCAAATTCTCTGGTGTTTTGTAATGTCGGCTAACATGCGCCGAGGTTTGGATGAGACCAATAGACTCATTTTCACTTAGGGCCTGCAGCAGCACTGAAGCTGGAGAGCACAGAAGTGAAAGGTCAGTGTTTCCTTACCCTGAGCCATACAGCTCCTGTTTGAAAGCAAATAAAAATATCATGTGACTGTTATGATTTTGAATAATTTTTTTATAGCTTTAGTCTCTTTCTTCCAACTTTACACCAAAAGGGAAATTTAGACATTATTACTTTTGTACATTTGTATTATTCCTTACTTGGAAGGTATGCCTGAAATAAGAAGAAAACCAGTAGATCTTCTCTCATTTTTCTAATTTTGTGTGTCTCAATCTATGTGTACTCTGTTAGCCAATATTTAGTTGGCTTTCTAGAAGAAAGTTGGTGAATATGGCCACGCACTTTGAGAAAATAATCTCCCAATAAACAACAGCAAGCAATTAAGTTACCACAACCTAAGTAGTGTATCTTAAGAAAAATTAAAGTGAGCACTTAACTTGGGTGGGCTGGCATCATGTGCACAATCAATTACTTTGTTTTGGTAGATGATGAATAAATTGTTACACCCCAATAAATTGACAGTTTATGATGTCCGTGTCCTGATGGATATGATGATATCCCCTTTCTGCTTCTACTTTCCAATCCTCAGCTGCTTTTCTAGGTTTCCTCTGGAGTCAACAAGAGAGACACACACACACACACACTCGAAGAGATGATCTCTCCTACTTTGTGCACCACTTTTGGAATGGTAGGAATCAAACTCTTTGTTGGCCAAAATTGGTGAGATGAATCCCACGTGAAATACCTAAAATAGTAGTATTATCAGAACCCCTCCTTTTCTTGAAGAAGTGTAGTCATTGGATGATAGAATTCTAGAATGGTTTGGGTTGGAAGGGACATCAAGAATCATTTAGTTGCAACGTCCCATAGGCAGGGACACGTTTCACTAGAACAGGTTGCTCAGAGCCTCACCCAATCTAAGCCTTGAACACTTCCGGAGAAGGGGCAACCACAGCTTCTCTGGTCAGCCTATTCCAGTGTTTCACCATCCTCACAGTAAAGAATTTCTTCATAATAATATGTGCATATAAAATCTACAGACAAGCTTAGCAACTCAATATAAACATCAAACAACGGAGAAAGCTGGTAATGCATACACCTCATTTACCACTACCAGCACCACGTTTGTTTAGAGAAGAGCACCGTTACGGACAACCTAATGATCTAAGAAGTACTTTTTCTCAACAAGTATACTACTTGAGACTGCCATGTCATGTTTCTGAAGGAGCCATCCAAGCAGCACGTAAGGAATTACTTCAGTACAAAAAGACGACCCACAAGGACATTTTACCTTCTGTTATTATATACCATCACTCCCTGAAACCTACATAGAAAATCACTGAGCCATTGCAGCTTAAGCTTATATCTAGCTATAAAATCAGTACTGCCTTCCAAACCCTTGTCCAAGACCTGATACCCAGGTCACTGAAATCAATGTAATATGAAATTGGCAAGCATTAGAGGAGATGCTGGATGGAATATATTTGTATTGCCTGGCACTGCCCCATCACAAGCAGCATGGTATAGAAAGGGCATCTCAGTCTATGGCAAGGTATACAGATCAAATCCCAGAAACAGTGATTAGCAAAGAAAAGCATTGAATACTGCTGAGAGTTTTATGAAAAACATGAAAATAGTCTGATGAGATTACTCAGTTTTTGTCTCTAGTCACATGATAAAAATTTAAAAAAAAAGTAAAAAACCATTTGTGTTATTTACTGGGACTTCTGCTACAGGTACTCATTGCAATGAGAAATATGAAGTTGCATAAGAAGGAAAACAAGCTTCTTCTGCAGCTTCTGTGAAGCTTGGAATATATTTCACTGAGATCAGGAATGCAAATTAATCTGTGTATCAGAAACCAACCTAGTACATTATAGTCTGCCTGCCTCTTATTCTTGGTGATGAGGGTCTGTCATTGAAAAGGAAATAGAGAAGTCATTGTTACTCTGGGTATAGCATCTCACCCTACAATAGTTGCATTGTGATTGAAATGAGGTTTTGACCTGGTGGAGTTTATTATGAGCCAAATTTGAGCCCGAGGTGTGGCACTGCAACAGCCATGGCCTTGGAGAAAAGCCTGGAACAAGCAGTCATGAACAGAGTTCAGATTCAGTGACATCTGATCAGGCCACACATCACAAGCTAAAGTGAGTCCATTATCAAAACCTCATGACTTGTTTGTTAAAGTTTTACACAAAGGCATTTTAAAATGGAGAAGAGGCATCTCTGCTATGTGCTCCTTTCCAGACTTGTCCAGGGTGGAAGTTTCTCTGCCCCAGAACTCTCTTCAGGGATACTTGGAATAACTCAAATGTATCACTATTGAACTGTTTCTCATCTATGGATCACTTCAATTTTTCACCACTTTGATAGGCCTATGTAAAATTCAGTGTGGTGATACCACTTAAACTACTCTTTCGTTGTTTTTCC
>NW_008654677.1:6978-9215 GCF_000695815.1 Acanthisitta chloris
TGCACTAGTGAGGGAACATGACAGTCCTCAGCTACTAGTGGAAACCAGTTATTAGACATGAACAGTAGTTTGGGTTAAATTTTCTTGGAACCAATGATTTACAAAAATGCTTATCATCAATACAAAAGGAAGGCTGGATAAGCTTAATACACATGAACACCTTAATTATTTCAAAACTTCCAGCATAAATCTAACTTTGTTGTCTCCGTGAGGGAACATGACAGTCCTCAGCTACTAGTGGAAACCAGTTATTAGACATGAACAGTAGTTTGGGTTAAATTTTCTTGGAACCAATGATTTACAAAAATGCTTATCATCAATACAAAAGGAAGGCTGGATAAGCTTAATACACATGAACACCTTAATTATTTCAAAACTTCCAGCATAAATCTAACTTTGTTGTCTCCACTGTTTCATATCCTCATGTTGGTTGACACATCTGTGTGTAATGTTTTTATCATTGATCAACATAATCTCTCACATTTTATGTTATTTTTATTCTGTTCTTCAAAATTACCTTTGCAGAAAACTTAATAAAACCCCAAATTTTGGTACCACTGAACTTACTAAAAATATGTTTATGAGCTGTATCTCTTTAAGGGCAAACATAAAATCAAACTGGAAAATTTTTTAGTGTAAGCAGTTTTCAACTTCTAAATGAACAAGGAAAGGTTGGAAGAAATTTTTGAAGTGAAGTATCTCTATATTCTATGAAATATCGCCTTACTTAAAAAAGGTTTATCTGATAGGCCTAAAACTTAACAAAAATATTATTTTTTTTGCCAAGAGACCACACGTGAAGCTTCAGGTGGGAAAAAATTTGGCTTAAAAAGAGAAGAAGAAAAAAATAATGAGTCTTACAATAAAAATCAACATGGAACAGCTACTGTAGTTCCATTATAAAGACTCATAAAAACATTTCCAGTTGCTCTCCAGTAGGTCTGATTTCCATAAGTAAAGCCTCTCTTTATTTCTTCTACAGTTCCTTATAGGTCTTTAAGGAGCTATGAAAAGTCTCTTGCCAGCAGGGAATTTCTTCAAGAAATGAAGTATCTTAGGAAACATTTTTTTATAGATCTGGAAATATATTAATGATTAAAGTCCTTATCCTTCAGAGCTGAATGTTTGCAGTTTCCATTGGCTTCTGTGGGAATGACAGATTCTGGGCACCTTTTTATATCTGATATAATATCTGCATACTTCGACTCTGTGATTGCACCAGGCTTGTGAAAAACCTTAGTGCTTGCCTTCTAAACCACACAACACAGGTCCCAGTATTCAAAACCAAGAATTTCAAATTCAGGATTCAGGTCCTTAAGATCATGGGACAGACTTAAAATTCATGAGTTTTTTCAGGGTTTATGTGATTTGTGACTTCAAACCATTTTTAAAAAGTAAATTTCTTGCCTTTCTCTGCAGAATTCCAGGCTGGAAATGCACTTTTGTTTAGAATAAAAAGGGATTTTCTTGCTGTCACCTGTCTCCTGCAGCTGGGTCTAAAGAAAGAGGACAAACAATAGTGTTGGACTACAGAAGATGGATGCAGTGTGGCTAAGTTATTGCCCCTCTTGCAGGTCTGGCGCCGTGCTCCTGCCTGTCCATCCCAGCACAGCCCTGTGCTTTCTCAACACTTAGCTGGGGACATAGAATCAGAGCAGAAAAAATCTGTGGGAGGCAAAACTGCAGCTGCTGGAGGAGCTTATTTTATCTGTCAGCAACTGTACATGAACCCTCTCTACTGCAGGATAAAATCTGACAGAGAGGCCTAAGTCCTGACAGAGAAAGTTTTATGTATATTAAAGTCCCCATCAACCTGTCAATGCATAAATGGCCATATGAAATGTAAGTGATGATTAAAAGTGATCCATTTAAAACCCAAATGGACCAACCCAGTACACCAGATCTACACCAAAGCTTCTTGATAAGTTAAACTGTTTTTAAGTCACAGAGATCAGCAACAAAAGGTCTGACTGCCAAAAGGCATTTTAGACATTCAGCAGATTTCCTATTAAAATGTAAGATAAGAACCCATCAAAATGTAAATAAAAAAGACCCCATTCAACTGTGTAAAATTTCGTGAGGAATCAAGGAAAGCGTATCCTGTTTGTGGGATTGCTTCCAGGGCCTTCTCCCGCTCTCTCAGCTTTTGTGCTTTTGTGTTTATGGCAAGAACAGTTTACAGCTGGAACAGCTACATTCAGCCTAGAGCCCAATACTGGCTCCTCTTGGAAGGATAT
>NW_008654677.1:9251-16098 GCF_000695815.1 Acanthisitta chloris
TAACCAAGAGCTGTAATCCATGTAATCCCAAGGCCCTTTCACTTGTCCTTTATTGACCAGACAGGTATTTGTTATGCTGCTGCTTGTGTTCTTCTCTCCATGCAAGCTGTCAGCTCTTCACACATGAGGATTTCCTACCACACTATGTGTTTGCACAGTGCCAACACAACTGAGCTGCCTGCCTGAAGCTTACAAGGACTACTGGATAAAAGAAACAAATACCCCTGAAGCCACCCTAGCAATTTGCTAAGGTTCATTTGCCTATGAACCATTGCCACCATTAAAGCTGGCAGAGGGCAAGTGAATGAGAAGAGAAATGATATTTTGCTTTAAAAAGGGGAAAAATAATAGAAAATCAGGCATTGTGAGGAACCAGTCTCCATCTTTTTTGTAATGCTCTCTGACCTCTGGGTAGTCACCTTCTGGGGAAATACTGAAAATAAACTCTGATTTTTCAAAGATGAGAAACAGCTTTGTATTCTGTAAGGCAATGACAATTAAGTCAGTCTTAATATTTCCTCAGAACCCTTCCATCACTGTAAGACACTGATTTAACTGTATCACTCAAATCACATTGTAATTGTTGGTCAAAAATGTCATTTTTATTTACCTGAATTTCTGTATAACTGAGGTCAACGGATGTACCTACTCCAGTGATACGTTCATATGAATGTGCGCTCTAGACCTACATACAGAATAAATGACTGAGGATATTTGTCAATCTGCCTCTAGGAGTGGCCTCATATTTTTTGGATAAGCTTCAGATAAAAGTCTAAGCATCTGGATACTTATAAAAATCATCCAGAGCTCCTGGATGTCGAGGCTTTTCTCTCATTCATTTGGACTGAAATTGTCAGTGGGCACAGAAGTGTTGTAATGTGAGGGGTAATCAGCCAGTGGACAGAAATAGGAATCAGATGTCTTTCAAATAAAACTCGCCTCTCCACCAGAAGTCCTCCAGCGAATCTCCCACACCTGTGGATGAGGGTTACTGTTACTGCCATTCAGAACTCTTTTAATGCTGGATGTGTTTTTAAAAGACAGCTCTCGCAGCTTATAAAGCAAGGTTTTGGCTTCAGCTAATGAAAAGCATTAATGTACTGTGGGAGGTGCAGAGAAAGAAAGATTATAATTAAATCTCTCCACTCCTCTCCTGTCTCTAAGGGCTTGGATAAGAAACAGTTCTTCTGGGCAGCTGAATTTGCACTAAATAAGATAGCTGGGGGAGGGAGCCTTCTTGGTGGTTTCATATAGGCTTGCACATGTGGTAGGGCCAGGGAACATTTCTGATGAAAATAAAATTGTTCTGGGCTCAATCCAGCTGAAAATACCGACAGCCTGCCGGGCCCTGCAACTTTCATAAAGTTGCAGATACTGGCTCCTAGCAGGAAGCTTGGCCCAGCCACTGTAGAAGGCCCATCAAGAAAAACAATAGTTTTATGCCTGAAAGTTGCACATCAGATTGGGAAAGGCAGAAGGACTTGTGCCAACATGCACCCTCTCTCCCAAAGCTGCCAAGGTTGGGCTCCTTCTTGTACCTTCAATCCCCCTGACCCACACCCTGTGAGTACAGCCAAGAAGTAACAAAGGACCCCAAAGTTGGACGCAGTTGCTCCTCTGCTCATAAAAAAAGGGCTGGTTGGCCTTGGTATCTCATAGGCTGGTGGTGATGACTAGTAATGGTCTGCTGTAGGATAAACATGATTCTCCCCTCATCCTCCTGTGTGTCCTTTTAACTATCAGCCTCTCTTGAATTTGGTTTGGCCTTGAAGATCAAATGTTTTTTTTAAATGCTTCTTGACTTACATTAATTTATATAGTGCCCTTTAAGTACATCACAGGCAGGTCTTTATAAGAACTAAGTTTGAAACAATGTAGGTGCCACATGCCAAAAAAATACAACAAACCTCTGCAAATAGGAGACTAAAAGACCCCAATCAACATTTTAAGGCTTCTGAAGGAATTTGATATAAAAACTTTTTTTTTGATGTGGAGGAGGATGTTGGATTCCACAGTTTTGGATTGCCAAGAGATGTGTTTCATACACTCTCAGGCTGAAATGGGAGACTGAGCCCATGGTGGACAACGAAAACTAAGCTCATAAGCTTGGTCAGATGCTGGAGATATGGGCAACAAAAATGCTTTAAACTTAATGCTGTAGAAGTAATTCCTGCAGCTGTTTGGATCAGACTCAGCTCTGCATGCTCTCAGCATTTGCATCTCATCACCTTAAAATCAGTGGTGGGCCAGAACTTCTCACATCATGGCAAAAAGACCTGTTCCAGAAGCAGAAATAGAAGCAAAATGAGCAGACTTAGTTTTGACACACAATCAAATACAGCTCCAAAATTTTACTCTAATCTTCTTTTAAAGGGGAAAAAGACAAGTTCCTACCAACACATAACACACAACCCTGATTTGTGCCTTCCTCAGGATTATACTGATTTAAACTGCTCAGGAAGAATAGAAAAGCCCATAGCCACGCTGATGATACCCAAGGAAATTTTTTTTAACAAAACTTGCAAAGCATGTCCACAAGCACAGAAAACATGGAACATAGTGGAAAATGCTGTTGAAGTAAAGCCAGGTTGTTTGTTAGTGCCCCTTATTGTCTCTTTAGCCACTGATTAAGCCCTTATACCCTCAGCCATTTCATGTAATTTAAACCAGCAGTAATTAGTCCCCATACAAAACAGTACTTAAAAACATACATCAACTCTTAAGTATCTGAAGATTTCTGCTGCAGTCACTGTGAGGACTGACACCCTGAGATGCTACCCACGCACTTGCACGCTGGACTGAAGCCTGCATTTTCCCTTTCCTGTAGTGGAATGGCTCTTTCCTGTTTTCAATGCATTTTCCTAGACATGCATGTCACTTGAAAACTTGCCTGCCACTCTTGTTTCCTGCTTCAGCAAAGCTTACTCAAATATTTCAGCTGTGGTTGAAGAGAGGGCCTGATTCTGTACTTCATAAATGACCAAGAATTTTGTGCTTGATTTCAGTGTATGCAGGATTAGGCCTCAGCAAGCACCAGAAATCTAATCAGTATGTGTGTGGCCTGTGTTTTCAGGGGTTCTCAGCATCTTGGACTACAGATCAGTCTCCTTTTAGAAGCATAGCTCTGAAGAGTATGTAAATACCATTTATATATGCACATACATACACAGGCTCCATACATGCATATACATATATTATTATCATTATCACTTTATTACTCTTATTTCGCCAGAATTGTGCAAACCTGTTACCTGACCAAAGCACAAGCCAGTATTATTTTAATTATGGAAACCTTTGCTTTTCACTGCAGTTGTCTTTGTTGAATTAAATAAGACAACACTCTTATCAGAAATATACATAGACATGTAATCCAAATGACATGGAGCCATGTTAAGCACAGAGAGGTATCTTATTCTCAGTTATGCCAGTGTAACTTCTGTTCAAGATGAAAGACATCCCTCCATCTTACACAAGGCAGGTGTACTTCTTCTGAGCAGAAGACATAAAAGACCTGTCAGAACTTGTGCTTCTCAATGGCATTTATACCTCTGTAAATGGGCCTGGTTCAGTTGAAGATGAGGGTACATTCATAATGCTATTCTTCTCCCCCTAAGTGCAACATATGGATACAACTAGATAGAACTGCTTTGTGTACAAAAATGTAATAAAATGTTTTGCCTGTGAACATGCAATAAAACACAAGTTCATTTTATAGGAGGATATTTACACATAATCTGATTCTTACATTAAAATGTTTCAAATTTGTATACATTCTCTTGCACTTTGAAGTGATAGCCTGAGTAGCAGGATGATTCAATGAATAAGATGAGAACACTTTGCTCTTGCAAGTACAATCTGAAAACAGGCCTGAGCTCTCAGAAAAAATGTGCTGGATGGATTTAGATCTGGGGCTCACCGGTTTGCATAGCACTCCACAGGATCACGATATCATTGCTTAGGAAAGACTCAGGACTGAGGTCCCAGTGGTCCATAGCTTCCTAGAAGAACAATCTTCCCTTAAGGCCACTTTGCAGCTTGGCCATAATGCATTAGAGTTATGTACAATGCCTTCCACTTGTAGAAATGGTGCCTCCAAACCAGATCTTTGACATGCTCTCTAGGGAAGTGATGACTAATTCTAAATAAACCTGTGGGAAGGTCATGTCTACGTCCATGTCCCATTCAGCTGCTGTTTTTTGCTGCAGTGCCTGTCTCCATGCATTGCACTGGGAAGCAATGTGTTATCTCCAGATGGTCCTGAGAGAGCTCTGAGAGTCCCTCTGCCTTGGGTCAGGGCAGCTGGCAGTGCTTCAGACCAAATAAAAGCTGCCACATGATGGAGTCAGGACCATTTGCAAAAAGTTGCAAGCACAGTGCATCAGGCCAGGCGTGCAATATGAGCAGGGAGGGGAGCAGCAAGGCAGTGTGCCTGGTGTAAGTCACGGGTAGAAGGGACACATCTGTGCAGAGGTAAGGAAGCTCATAATATCACAATGTCTCAGGCAGCCTTTTGGAGTGGGCACAGCAGTCCTTGCTGTACATATACCTAGAAATGCATTTCACAGCATTAGCAAGACTTCCACAGAGAAGGAAAAGGGATTGCTTTTTCCATCTTAAAAATAATTTCCTTATTGTAATGATGGTACACAATGACACTGTTCACTCACTATTTAGGTATTGAATTCCCCTTTTTCAGAGGGAACTTAAACTTGAGTGACCTGTGGACCCACCATCTATGTACTGAGCCCTCTTTGTTATTTGTGCTTTCTGGAGAGATTATGCTCCCATGATTTATATAAAGAGTCTGCCGTCTTAGAGGGGATTTCATATGACCCCATGATCCCACTATTTAAGTACTAAGATCCTTCTTGTTAGAGGTTACTTTAACCACCATTTACACACTCAGCTCCACAATATAGGGCTTTCCCCACCAGTGTCAATAAAGTTAGTTTTTGTTCAAGTGCTCTTCCTCTCTGCAATTAAATCACACTTTAATGGCAACACTCCTATTTTTATAACAGGCTTTCAGGCTGGCTGCATCCTCCAATGCCAGTGGCATGTTAAGCAATGTTCAAACCCAAGAGCAAATGTGACTGCAGGTTGTGCAGCCATGTCTGTGGCAGTGAATCCCACCAGTCAGCACAAGAGCACAGGGGGACAGGTCTGGACGTAGAATGGTGACAGCATCCTAAATGACTGTGATCAACCCCTTAAATATTATATGCTAAGGCAAAACTCCAAATCATTGCCACTGAAAACAGACATGATGAAAGGAACTAACTTTGTTAGATCTGTACCGGTGCAGCCTCTCTTTGTATATTGTGTGCAGTTTTGGGCACCAAAATACAAGAAAGATAAAAAGCTATTAGAGACTACCCAAAGGAGGGCAACAAAGATGGTGAAGGGCCTTGAGGGGAAGCCATATGAGGAGCAGCTGAGGTCACTTGGTCTGTTAAGCCTGGAGAAGAGGAGACTGAGAAGAGACCTCATCATTGTATGTGGCTTCCTAATGAGGGGAAGTCAAGGGGCAGGCACTGATCCTTTCTCTTTGGCAACCAGTGACATGACCCGAGGGAATGGCCTGAAGTATTGTCAGGGTAGGTTTAGGTTAGATATTAGAAAAAAGGTTCTGCACTCAGGGGGTGTTTGAGCACTGGAACAGCTTCCCAGGGCAGTGGTCACAGCACCAAGCCTGACAGAGTTCAAGAATCATTTGGAGAATGCTCTCAGGCACATGGTGTGATTCTTGGGAATGTCCTGTTCAGGGCCAAGATTTGGACTCAATGATACTTGTGGACCTTTTCCAACTCTGAATATTCTGTGATTCTGTGACCTTTGTAATTAGTATGTCCTTCTCATACCTTGCATTTTTATCTCAAGCATTTCATGTCTGTGAACTCTATGTGCTTCATGCTAATAGTGTAAGATTAAAAGCTTTGGTTTAGCCTATTCAGGCAAATGATGCTTAATAGAACTTTACACAGAATAAATACTGGGACAGTTTTGACTATATGTGGAGACAGGTTCTTGCAGATTTCACAGATCAGAAAGCAAAGCCATAAAAAAGCATAGTGAGAAACGCTATTTAGAAGACAAGTACTGCATGGACCAGAGCATTTCAATTCCACAAATGAGAAAGGGAAGGAGAAAAATAACTACGAATAAAGCCACAATTGTGACAATATATAAGACGTTGCAGGAAAAAGATGATACAGACACAAATATAGCAATGGAAAAGCAATACAGAAAGTAAAGGCATAGGGAAACAAACAGGTCTATGAAATACCTGTCTTTCCACTGTATAACTGTATAGGTGGATCATGTAAGAAAAAGAGGCCTATAAGTGCTATATGACTTTCAGTGTTGGAGATGACAAAATTTCTATTAAAGGTGTAGCCACTGACATTTGAAATAAATCATTCCATGACACATTTTGCAAGCACTGGAAGGAGGTACATACTGCTCACACAAGTATTAGAGAGCAGTTTACCTACACAGGCTATTAAGAACCACCAGTTCCATAGGAAGATATGTCTGAGATGGCCTTTGGTATATTGGTCTTATATTTAAGAGACACTGAATAGATTTTAGTGTAACAGGATAATTTCAGATAACTGAGATGTTGACTTTGTGCGAGGATGCATGAAAGTAAATAAGTAACTATAAACAAAAATAACGAGAGTTCTCTCATCTGACAGAAATATTACAAAAGAAATGGAGAAGATGAAGTGGAAACCGTCAATAAAGGAAGAAGAATGAAAGTCTTTCCTAGTTGGTTTGCAATTCTAGGTTGATGAGACTTTAAAAAAATACAATAGATTAAATAAATTACTTTATTTGACCCCTA
>NW_008654678.1:0-1022 GCF_000695815.1 Acanthisitta chloris
GCCCGCAGGTGACCTGGACCAAGGGGGGCGTGGCGCTGGCGGAGGATGTGCACGTGCGCACCTCGGACTGCGACACCGTGTTCTTCATCCGCGCCGCCACCCGCGGCCACTCCGGCGAGTACGAGCTCAGCGTCCGCATCGAGGGCATGGAGGACACGGCCAAGATGCGCCTGCGCATCGTCGGTAACTGGGGGCACTGGGATGGGCACTGGCATTGAGAACTGGGGGCACTGGGAGCATTGGGGTTGGGAACTGGGAGCACTGGCAGTGCTGGGCTGGGCACTGTGGGCAAGGGGAGAACCAGGGCTGGGCAGTGGGAGCAGGAACTGGGAGCACTGGGAGTGCTGGGATGAGCACTGCGAAGACTAGGATGGACACTAGAGGCACTGGGAGCACTGGGACTGAGAATCTGGGACACTAGGAGCATTGGGATTGACAAGTGGGGTCACTGGGAGCATTGAGTTTGGGAACTGGAAGCCCTGGGGGCACTTTGATGGGTCAGTGGGAGCACTGGGGTTGAGAACTGGGGTCACTGGGTGCATTGGCATTGGGTACTGGGAGCACTGGGAGCACTGGTCTGAGCATTGGCATAGAGGGCACAGAGAACACGACCAAGATGTACCTGCGCATCGTTGGTAACTAGGGGCACTGGGATGGGCACTGGGAGCGCCGGGCTGGGCACTGGGGGCAAGGGCAGAGCTGGCACTGGCACTGGGAGCAGGAACTGGGGTGACTGGGAGTGCTGGGATGAGCGCTGTGGGCAGTAGGATGGGAGCTGGGAGCACTAGGTTGAGCACTGGGGACGCTGGGAGCATTGGGATTGGGAACTGGGAGCACTGGGAGTGCTGGGCTGGGCACCGGGGGCAAGGGAAGAACCAGGGCTGGGCACTAGGAGAGGGAACTGGGAGCACTGGGAGTGCGGGGATGGGTCACTAGGGGCACTGGGAACATCTGTGGGTGTGTTGGGGTACTGGGGGTACGTTGGTGGGTTTGGGCGTGTCTCGGGGTATTTTGGGTGTGTT
>NW_008654679.1:0-347 GCF_000695815.1 Acanthisitta chloris
TACTTCAGCTCAAACCAGCACACATTAACTACTCTGTCACCAAGACAGAGGGACTGTCAGGAGGATCAAACAGCTCTCAAAACTCTCTATTCTCTACTCTGTCTCCCCTCTACTCTGCTCTTGTGAGACCCCGCCTGGAATATTGCATGCAGTTGGTGCCCTGAAAAGAAGAAGGACATAGCACTGTTGGAACAAGTCCAGAGGAGGCCATGAAGTTGGTAAGAGGACTGGAACATCTCTCCTATGAAGACCGGCTGAGCGAGCTAGGGCTGTTCAGCCTGGAGAAGACAAGGTTGTGTGGAGACCTCATAGTAGCCTATTAGTATCTGAAGGGGCTTCAGGTACTA
>NW_008654679.1:364-4812 GCF_000695815.1 Acanthisitta chloris
GACATCAAGATTGGCCAAGGAGAAATTTTAAGAGGGAAATTGAGATTAGATCTTAGGCAGAAGTTTTCCCTGGGAGGGTGGTGAGACACTGGCATAGGTTACACCCAGGGAGGCTGTGGCTGCCCCAACCCGAGTGTTCATTCCAGGTTGGATGAGGCCTTGAGCAACCTGGTGTGGTGGGAGGTGTCCCTGCCCAGGGCAGGGGGTTGGGGCGAGATGATCTCTAAGGTCCATTCCAACCCCTCCTCTACATCAGGACTGGTCACTTCTCACAGAGCAAGTACTGCTGGGATTTACCTTTTATTACTGAAAGGCTGAGAGAGCTAGGGGTGTTCAGCCTGGAAGAAGCTTTCCCTGAAGAAGGCTCCAGAGAGACTTTAGAGAGCCTTCCAGTGCCTATAGGGGCACCAAGAATGCTGCAGAGGGACTTGGGACAACAGCCTGGAGGGACAGGACAAGGGGAATGGCTTCCCACTGCCAGAGGGCAGGGTTAAGTGGGAAATTGGGAAGGAATTCTTAGCTGTGAGGCACTGGCACAAGTTGCCCAGAGAAGCTGTGGCTGCTCCATCCCTGGAAGTGCTCCAGGCCAGGTTGGATGGGACCTGGAGTAACCTGGTTTAGTGGAAGGTGTCCCTGCCCATGGCAGGGGGGTGGAACTACATGACCTTTAGGGTCCATTCCAACCCAAACCATTCCATGATTCTATTCTATCATCCTTGTGTTCACTTGGTAGAGGCTTGGACAGACATGTTTAATCCTTGGTTACATTTAATTCTTCCATCATTTTCTCTTAGAAGGATCAGGCAAGACTGAACTCTGGAAATTCAAAGGCTGATTTTGAGAAGAAGAATGTACCAGACAAGAAGTTTCAGTGCTCTGGAGCAGAGTTTGATCAGGCTGTGTCAAAGAGCATCTTGAGAAGACAACTTCTCATAGAACTCACAAGGCAAACAGGAGCCAGGAGTGCCTGGAATCAGGACATCCCCAGCCTGACAGAAAGGGTTAACAGGGAGGAACAGATCTTCCAACAACGCTGGAACATCACAACACCCCAAAACTGAAGGTCTGTATGAAATGACTGCACAGGATGGGGTTGGGTGAAGAAAACCATTCTGGTCTATGGTATTATGATCCATATCTCAGGATCTTTTTGAAGTGGATCCAGTTTTAGTGCTCTTTATGGGATTATCTCATCAGAACACCATATCCAAGTCTTTTACTAAATTACTTGAGCTTCAGGAAGCTCCTACTAGTTAGCTATCCCTGCAAGAAAGCAGTTCTAATATCTGAGGTTCCAGTGGGTGAGAGTTAAGAAGGAGATCAGAGTTATAGAGGACCAATAAAACTCTTACATGCAGCAAACCACTACTTTGCAGCTTTTAACATCTCTCACAGCCTTCCCAAGGTCCTCTGACTTGCCTAGTATTTATTTTTTCTATGACCATTTCAAGGCTGCCAGAAAAGAATAAAACTATTTTAAAAGACACAGAAAGAGAAAAGAAGGAGAAAAATATTAATGGAAGGAAAACTACTAAAAATATTAGCAGGTGTTTACAACCAAATGGGGCCTAAACCTCCCAAGTTGCTTCTGCAAATTGCTTGACATTTTTTATAGGGCAATTCTGTGGGGTACAGAGCTTGGAAGGGATGGAGGTTGTGTGACTGGGATGGGTTTGGCTCAGGAGCTTGCTTGAAATGTATCCTTTTTTTGTTGGATTGCGTGGTTTCATTGCCTGCAAACAGGATATTTGTCCATGTTGTGTGTTCAGTGGGAAGATTTCTTTTGGTTGAGCGACAGAAGCTCATTCCCTACCATAGTATCATAGAATGGGTTGGGTTGGAAGGAACCTTCAAAATCATTTAGTTCCATGGGCAGGAACACTTTCTACCAGACCAGGTTGCTCCAAGCCCCATCCAACCAGGTCTTGAGCACTTCCATCCTGGTATTTATCCATCCATACGTCCAGTTTTAGTTTGATGAACTCCAAACATGCTCTCATCATGATAAGAAGCAATATAAAACATATATTGTAGGACTTGACCTCCTCTAAGAACCAGGATAGAGCAGTATTTCATGGCTTGAGCATACCTGAATGGAGGTTGGAGCCAGGTGGGGGTTGGTTTCTTCTTCTAGGCAACTAGCAATAGGACAAAAGGAAATGGCCTCAAGCTGTGTCAGTGGAGGTTCAGTTGGACATCAAGAGGAATGTCTCCACAGAAGGGGCTGTCAGGCATTGGAAGGGACTGTTCAGGGATGTGGTGGAGTCACCAGCCCAGGTGTTCAAGAAATTCCTGGAGGTGCTCTGGTCTAGTTGACAAGGTGATTTGTCAAGGGTTGGACTTGATGATCTTGGAGGTCTTTTCCAACTTTAATGATTCTGTGATACTTGTTCATGCCTGAGACAATCACAGGGACAAACAATGGATGAGAAGTACAGCCACCCAAAATTGCCTGCTAATCTGGTGTCTGGAGTGGTATGAGACAAAGAGAAGGATGGAGAGAAGAATAGAACAGATCATCTACAGAAAAAGGAGAAGAAGACATGAGAAGAGATCCACCTTTTTTTCCATAGGTTCTAAAATCCATGAAATTCCATTGCCTTTCCAGTTTCTTTTCACCATACCCCTATACCAACTTCATCTTGGTACCTCAAGTTTGGACTAGCAGGATACATCACCCAGCACAGAGCAATCCCTGTCACATCCCTGGGTGTACTCCTCTTGGGATCACAGATGGGATATCACTGGTGGGATCCATCTCACCCAGCATCAGACATCTAGGGCCATGAAGATGCTCCAAGGGCTGGAGCACCTCTTCTATGAAGACAAGATGAGAGTTGGGGCTGTTCAGCCTGGAGAAGACAAGACTCCAAGGAGAGTTTAGGGCACCTTCCAGTGCCTAAAGGGGCTCCAAGAGAGCTGGAGGGGAACTTTGGACAAGGAGCTGGAGTTACAGGACAAAGGGAAATGGCCTTAAACTAAAGGAGAGTAGCTACAGATTAGATATTAGGAAGAAATTCTTCTCTGTGAGGGTGGTGAGGCTCTGGCACACGTTACCCAGAGCAGCTGTGGCTGTCCCATCCCTGGGAGTGTTCCAGGCCAGGCTGGATGGGGCTTGGAGCAACCTGGCTTAGTGGAAGGTGTCCCTGCCCATGGCAGGGGGTTGGAATGAGATGATCTTGAAGGTCCTTTCCAACCCAAACCATACTTGGATTCCAGGATCTCCAGAGGAGGTGACCAGCCTTATTACCAGCTCAGGTCTTCCCTGATGCACAGACAACTCACCGAGGGAAACATAATTCCAAAAGCCTCTGAAACCTCTTTTAAGCCAAGCTAAATCATCCTGTGGCATTGTCCAGTGGCTCTTTGTTGGCTGTAGATGCTTAACTTGGCAGAACCCCACACCAGGTTGAGACATATGCTTTGACACATGTAGAAATTACACAAGGGAGCCCCAAAGCCTCCATGTCCTGCTGGGTTTGAGGTGTTCATTGCTGGTCAAGAGGCAATTCAGTGTTCCAGCTGGACTCATGTAGACGTAAGACCCAGAAGAAAGTTACTAGATTCCTCAGGGATCACTCCTGCTGTAGGGGAGCTTCCCTGCCCTCTGTACCAACCTGTCCTTCCCCACCTATTATAAAAGTAGCCTGGGGAGTCCTGGACTCAGGACATGTATATCTCCTCCTTTCCTTAGCCTCCACACATCCTCTCCAGAGCCTTTCCCACCCCTCTGAGGTGGGGAAGCACAGCTCAGGGTGAGTCAAGCTTGCAAAATCCAGCCCAAAAGGAGAGGAAACAGACTGAAGCCTTGAGCCATGGTGTGTTGTAACCTAGAGAGGAAAAGTCTATGATCCCACCTGATGCCAACCATTCTCCTATATCCTTAGGGCTGCAGGTTTTTCCACATACTGTTCAATTTATTATTTGCCAGTTCCAAGTATAGCAAATTCACAGAGTGAGAAAAATCTCATTTGGAGTTGGTTTTGGCTTCTCCCTTGCAGTTTGGACTCATTTGGAACAAGGACTTTGTGCTTTATTGCAGCAAATGCCCACGGGATATTATTGCGGAGAGCCATTAGGGAAAGGAGTCCAAGTACAGGGGGGAAGTGGGATGAAGGGGGAGCAGTGGGATGAAGGGAGGCAGTGAGATGAAGGGGGAAGTGGGATGAAGGGAGACCAGTGGGATGAAGGGGGAAAGTGAGATGAAGGGGGAACAGGTGGATGAGGGAAGCAATGGGATGTAGGGGGGCAGTGGGATGAAGGGGAACAGTGGGATGAAGGGGAACAGTGAGATTAAAGGGGCAGTGGAATGAAGGGGGAGCAGTGGGATGAAGGGGGAGCAGTGGGATGAAGGTGAGGGCAGTGGGATGAAGGGAGAAAGTAGGATGAAGGGGGCAGATGGATGAAGAGGGGGCAGTGGGATGAGGGGAGCAGTGGAATAAAGGGGG